>NC_034197.2:28456208-28621208 GCF_002021735.2 Oncorhynchus kisutch | reverse complement strand
TTGTTTTTCAACTCATCTTACCACCACCAGTGGTGTAAAAGTACTTTCATAAAACTATTTTAAAGTACTACTTAAGCAGTTGTTTGTGGTATCTGTACTTTACTTTACTATTTATATTTTGAACAACTTTATAATGTATAAAGTAATAATGTACTTTTTCTTTAATAATGTACTTTTTACTCCACACATGTTCTAACACACACCCAAAAGTACTTGTTACATTCTAAATGCTTAGCAGGACAAGAAAATTCACACACTTATCAAGAGAACATCTCTGGTCATCCATACTGTCTCTGATCACTATACACACACTGTCTCTGATCACTAAACACACATGCTCAGTTTGTAAATGATGTCTGAATGTTGGTGTTCCCCTGGCTATGCATACAATTAAAACAATATACAGTTGAAGTCAGAAGTTGACATACACCTTAGCCAAACACATTTCAGTTTTTCAACTCAGTTTTTCACAATTCTTGACATTTAACCATATTAAAAATGTCCTGTCTTAGGTCAGATATGATCACCACTTTATTTTAGGAGTGTGAAATGTCAGAATAATAGTAGAGAGAATGATTTATTTCAGCTTTTATTTCTTTCATCACATTCCCAGTGGGTCAGAAGTTTACATACACTCAATTAGTATTTGGTAGCATTACCTTTAAATTGTTTAACTTGGGTCAAACGTTTCGGGTAGCCTTCCCCAAGCTTCCCACAATAAGTTGGGTGAATTTTGTCCCATTCCTCCTGACAGAGCTGGTGTAACTGAGTCAGGTTTGTAGGCCTCCTTGCTCGCACACACTTTTTCAGTTCTGCCCACAAATGTCCTATAGGATTGAGGTCAGGGCTTTGTGATGGCTACTCCAATACCTTGACTTTGTTGTCCTTAAGCCATTTTGACACAACTTTGGAAGAATGCTTGGGGTCATTGTTAATTTGGAAGACCCATTTGTGACCAAGCTTTAACTTGAGCTTTAGCTTTAACTGATGTCTTGAGATGTTGCTTCAATATATCCACGTAATTTTCCATCCTCATGATAACATCTATTTTGTGAAGTGCACCAGTCCCTCCTGCAGCAAAGCACCACCACAACATGATTTTGCCACCCCCGTGCTTCAGGGTTGGGATGGTGTTCTTTGGCTTGCAAGCCCCTTCCTTTTTCCTCCAAACATAACGTTATGATCATTATAGCCAAACAGTTCTATTTTTGTTTCATCAGACCAGAGGACATTTCTCCAAAAAGTATGATCTTTGTCCCCATGTGCAGTTGCATACCGTAGTCTAGCTTTTTATGGCGGTTTTGGGGCCGTGGCTTCTTCTTTGCTGAGGGACCTTTCAGGTTATGTCGATATAGGACTTGTTCTACTGTAGATATAGATACTTTTGTACCTGTTTCCTCCAGCATCTTCACAAGGTACTTTGCTGTTGTTCTGGGATTTATTTGCACTTTTCGCACCAAAGTACCTTCATCTCTAGGAGACAGAACGCGTCTCCTTCTTGAGCGGTATGACAGCTGTGTGGTTGCATGGTGTTTATTTTTTTCTGATGTCTTGGCTGATTTATTTTGATTTTCCCATGATGTCAAGCAAAGATGCACTGAGTTTGAAGGTAGGCCTTGAAATACATCCACAGGTACACCTCCGATTGACTCAAATGATGTCAATTAGCCTATCAGAAGCTTCTAAAGCCATGACATAATTTTCTGGAATTTTCCAAGCTGTTTAATGGCACAGTCAACTTAGTGTATGTAAACTTCTGACCCACTGGAATTGTGATACAGTGAATTATAAGTGAAATAATCTGTCTGTAAACAATTGTTGGAAAAATGACTTGTGTCATGCACGAAGTAGATGTCCTAACTGACTTGTCAAAACTATAGTTTGTTAACAAGAAATTTGTTGAGTGGTTGAAAAACGAGTTTTAATGACTCCAACCTAAGTATGTAAACTTCCGACTTCTGCTGTATACATTTTTTGGGTTTAATTTAAGGAATTTGAAATTATTTATACTTTTACTTTTGATACTTAAGTACATTTTAGCAATTACATTTTATTTTGACACTTAAGTATATTTAAAATCAAATACTTTGAGTTTTTCTCAAATAGTATTTTACTGGGTGATTTTTACTTTTACTTGAGTCATTTTCTATGAAGGTGTCTTTACTTTTACTAAAGTATGACAATTGGATACTTTTTCTACTACTGCCCACCACGAACGGAACTGACAGGGCCTCCCTCCTTCCCTCCTCACCCCTCTAAACATCCTCACCCCGTCAGCCCTGGTGTTGACAGTGACCTGCATTCTTGGTGGTTGGTTACTCTTTTATCAGCCAGGTGTCTAACCTCTATCTCCCAGGCTGTCAGGGGGGCCTGGTCACCTGGACCTCCAGCCCCAGCAGCCACAAGAGTTCCACCCCCAGCCCAAGCAACCCCAGCCTGAGCCCTGCTCCACAGACGGCCAGGGGGATCAGAACCTCCTGCAGGGAGGAAGGAATACCAGACATTCCTGGGGAGTGGGACTGGGATTCTCCTGGTACGCTCTACTGAATAATCTAGTCAGCCCGCTCGCCTGCTTGCCTGCCTTGCCCTGTTTCCCAAAAACTGCCACTTCATTCATGCTGTTTCAAGTCTTACACACACGCCGGCACGCACAAACACATGCACACACTCGTGGACTCGTGCACAACACAGCCCCGACCTGGACCCTTAGTGAAAATGCAATTTAGTGAAAATGCAATTTTACTCACACAGATTTGCATGTTGACTCTGTCATTTTATATCACAAGATAAAAAGCAATAGCACCACTTCTAGAATCACCTTGCATCTTGAGACACAGCTACAAAAGTTTTATACATAATTCAGCAATTACAGTCATTGAACAACAAGACAGCTTTGTACTAGTAGGATTTAAAAAACCTCATATACAGTGAGCTACAAAGGTTTTGGGACATTGTTTTAGATCTGTACTCCAGGATTTTGGATTTGAAATGAAGGTGCAAATTGTCCGCTTTAATTTCAAGGTATTTTGATCCATATCGGGTGCACCGTTTAGCAATTACAGCACTCTTTGTACATATTCCACCCATTTTAGGGGACAAAAAGTATTGGGAGAAATTCACCTACAGTACCAGTCAAAAGTTTGGACACACCTACTCATTCCAGGGTTGTTCTTTATTATGCCAAGAGTGTGTAAAGCTGTCATCAAGGCAAAGGCTACTTTGTAGAATCTCAAATATAAAGTATATTTAAATTTGTTTAACACTTTTTTGGTTACTACATGATTCCATATGTGTTATTTCCTAGTTTTGACATCTACTCTAGTATTCTACAATGTAGAAAATAGTAAAAATAAAGAAAAATACTTGAATGAGTAGGTGTGTCCAAACTTTTGACTGGTACGGTACAGTATATGTTTATTAAAGTTGTCAAAAGTTAAGTATTTGGTCCCCTATTCCTTACATGCAATGACTAGAAATTTGACTCTACACATTTGTTGGATGCATTTGCTCTTGTGTACAAAAAGTGATGTAAATACCCTCAAATTAAAGCTGACAGTATGCACTTTAACCTCATATTCTGAACTGCGCCACTCTGGGGTTATTTTGCTGTCTGGGGCCTCTGTGTGGTCTGTTTGTGTTTGTGAACAGAGCCCCAGGACCAGCTTGCTTCGGGGGCTCTTCTCCAGGTTCATTTCTCTGTATGTGATGGCTTTGTTATGGAAGGTTTGGTTATCGCTTCTTTTTAGATGGTTGTGGGATTTAACTGCTCTTTTCTGGATTTTGATAATTAGCAGGTATGGGCCTAATTCTGCTCTGCATGCATTTTTTTGGTGTTTTACATTGTACACGGGATATTTTTGTAGAATTATGCATGCAGTCTCAATTTGGTGTTTGTCCCATTTTGTGAATTCTTTATTGGTGAACGGACCCCATACTTCACAACCATAAAGGGCAATGGGTTCTGTAACTGATTCAAGTATTTTTGCCAGATCCTAATTGGTATGTCAAATGTTATGTTCCTTTTGATGGCATAGAAGGCTCTTCTTGCCTTGTCTCTCAGATCGTTCACAGCTTGGTGGAAGTTACCTGTGGCGCTGATGTTTAGGCCGAGGTATGTATAGGTTTTGTGTGCTTTAGGGCATCGGTGTCTAGATGGAATTTGTATTCGTGGTCCTGGCAACTGGACCTTTTTTGGAACACCATTATTTTTGTCTTATTGAGATATACTGTCAGGGCCAAGTTCTGACAGAATTTGTGCTGAAGATCTAGGTGCTGCTGTAGGCCCTCCTTGGTTGGGGAAAGAAGCACCAGATCATCAGCAAATAGTAGACATTTGACTTCAGATTCTAGTTGGGTGACGCCGGGTGCTGCAGACTGTTCTAGTGCCCTTGCCAATTTGTTGACATATATAATGAAGAGGTGTGGCTTAAGCTGCATCCGTGTCTCACACCCCGGGCCCTGTGGAAAGATATGTGTGTGTTTTTTGCCAATTTTAACCATACACTTGTTGTTTGTGTACATGGATTTTATAATGTTGTATGTTTGCCCCCAACACCACGTTCAATCAATTTGTTTAGCCAACCCTCATGCCAAATTAAACCTTTTTTGAAATCAACAAAGCATGAGAAGACTTTGCCTTTGTTTTAGTTTGTTTGCTTGTTTGCTTGCTTGCTTGTTTGCTTGTCACTTAGGGTGTGCAGGGTGAATACGTGGTCTGTTGTATGATACTGTCATGATTCTCCTGTGAGGATCCAAAGATCAGGACAGTGGATCAGCGTATACGGAGTCCTCGCTTTATGATGTGGGGTTTTTATGACACTTCACGTCGATCGTAAATTCTAATGCAGCAGACAACTCTTTTTTGGTCTCTAGTATGGGTGAATGGAATGTCTTTTTGTTACAGGAGAGTTTGCCACCCAAAACTTCAACATCAAACAATGATCACAGGGACAATATATTTTAACATCTGAATGTTGGGAATGATGAGAGATGGAATATGTAAAATGAATGTCTATGTTGTGATGTCGTTATGTCATTGTGGAAAGACGTTATAATGAAAACATTGTAACTCAAGGAGCATTTACACTAGGTTTATCAGGTTTACATCCTTTACGTGGTTTAGAAAATATCAAGGGTGAAGAGAATGTTTTTATGACATTAGGATTGTTATTTTAGTTATCTAACGAGATCAGAGATCATAGTAATTAGGATACTTTGCCTCATAACTAGCCACGCCCCAGGAAGCTCAGAGAGCGTGTTAGTGTGACGAAAAAGCCCCCTTTTACCCAAGGGTATAAAAGATTGAGCTAAGAATTAACATATCAGACTAAACGGACCACAAGCTAGAGCTATGTCTACTTTAGTCAAAACCCTGGAACTAGTTAGCTAGTTACGAGGTTGAAGAAGACAAATGAACCTCTTAACAATCAATACTACGGTTGAGTAGCCGTTCTAAGTACTGTATCTAAGAAAGGTAATTTAAGTAGGACCATCCGGTTATTCTCTTCAAATCATCAGCAGTTACACTGCTCTCATCACCACTCTGGGGATATTCGACATAGCTGATTAGCCGTCCTCAAAAGACCACTCTTCCAGAACGAGTGCAAGTAAACAGACAACTAAGAAGAAGGACATTGTGACCTCTTGTGGACAATCAGAGTCTTACACCTGAGAAAGAAGGAGAAGGCCATCCGAAGAAGAAGGCCCAATCGAACCCTTCTCACAAAGTGGAACCACGAAGGCCTGTGCCCAACAGAGATACCCGGTGAAGACCTTCAACACGTAAATGCATGCATTACTTCTTACCCAAAAGAGCGGAGTTCGGGGCAAGATATTAGGGTTACTGTGAGCGTAGTTCCCAAATGTAACCAAGTGTTTCTTCTCTTTCTCTCTCGCTTTCTCTCTCTCTCTTTAACTCTCCATCTTGTGTAACAAGTGTCATATTGTGTTAGTCCACTAGGGACCTGTTGTCACCGTATTACGTTTCTAGTCAATAACCTATACTGTGTGTGTATCCTGTGTTATCATTTAGTTTGTTAGTAAATAAATAATGAAATACATTTGTGTGGTATGGAATGATTAGTAAGATTCGGGTTTGTGCAGATTCACAAAGACTGCGATGTTCAGAATGAGACTGATATGAGAAAATATTTAATTAGTGGCTGTTATCGAAATATATATTTATTTTTGAGTTACGGGAGTTGGTAACTCTGTAAACAACAATTAATTTAGGATACCATCAACTCCACAGGCCTTTCTGGGTTGGAGGGTTTGTATTTTGTCCTGTAGTTCATTCAATATAATTGGAGAATCCTGTGGGTTCTGGTAGTCTTTAATAGTTGATTCTAAGATTTGTTTTTGATCTTGTATATGTTTTTGCTGTTTGTTCTTTGTTCTTTGTTAGAGTTTTCCAATTTTCCCAGAAGTGGTTAAATTCTATGGATTCTTCAATTACATTAAGCTGATTTCTGACGTGCTATTCCAACTTTTTCCGTAGTATATTTCTGTATTGTTTTAGTGATTCACCATAGTAGGAACGTCAGAAATCAGCTCATAGTAGTCTCAGGTTTTCTGGGTCTCTATGTTTTTGGTTGAATAGGTTTCTCAATTTCTTACTTAAGTTTTTGCATTCTTTATCAAACCATTTGTCATTGTTGTTAATTTTCTTAGGTTGTATGCTTGACATTTTTAGATTTGATAGGGAAGCGGAGAGATCAAATACACTGTTTAGGTTTTCTACTGTCAAGTTTACACCTTCACTATTACATTGAAACCTTTTGTCCAGAAGGGATTGAATTTGTGATCTGATAGGGGTGTCAGTGGACTGACTGTGAACACTCTAAGAGACTCTGGGTTGAGGTCAGTGATAAAGTAGTCAGTACTACTGCCAAGAGATGAGCTATAGGTGTACCTACCATAGGAGTCCCCTCGAAGCCTACCATTGACTATGTACAGTGTCAGACAGAGCTGCAGGAGTTGTGATCCGTTTTTGTTGGTTATGTTATCGTAGTTGTGTCTAGGGGGCATATGGGGGAGGGAATGCTGTCACCTGCAGGCAGGTGTTGTCCTCCTGTGTGCTGAGGGTGTCAGGTTCTTGTTCATTTCTGGCATTTAGGTCGCCACAGACTAGTACATGTCCCTGAGCCTGGAAATTGTTGATCTCCCCCTCCCTGATGTAGAAGCTGTCATCGTTAAAGTATGGGGATTCTATTGGATGGATATAGGTAGTACACAGGAGGACATTTTTCTCTGTTGAGATCATTTCCTTACTCATTTCTAGCCAGATGTAATATGTTCCTGTTTTGATTAATTTAATAGATTGGGTTAGGTCTGCTCTATATCAAATTAGCATACCCCCTTTCCCTGTTTCACACCTGGTAGTTTTGTGGATGGGACTGCCAGCTCTCTGTAACCTAGAGAGCAAACCAGTGGGTCCATTTCCTTTATACCATGTTTCTTGTAAGATGACAATGTCTGTATTTCCAATTTCTTTGATGAAGTCTGGGTTCCTGCTCTTTAGGCCAAAGACAGATGACCTCAGACTTTGTATATTCCACAAGCTTTGTGTTCCATAGTGTGTCATGTAGTTTTTGTGTGGTTTAGGTAAAGGACCATTACAGTAGGTGTGAGCAGATTATGTTGAGCATCTGATACATACCTCTTAGGTCACAAAGGCTGTTCAAGTCCAGGGTGGAGTGGTGGGCCAGGTATATATTAGGTTTTGAAGCGCGCTCTCTCTCTGCCCCTCTCTCTTCACCTCTCTGTCTCTCCTCTCTGTGCAGTTTCAACCAGTCTAGCAGGCATCTCAGATGTCTGGAATGTTGAGCCTGTATGTTTGAGCCAGTCTGTCTGCTAACAAAGGAACACCACAGACCCACTGAGACTGTAATAAGTAGGCTTCAATGAGACAGACTGCTTCAAAGGAATAGCCAGGATCTCTCTGTGTGTGGATGTGTTTAACTATACTTGTGGGGACCAGAAGTCCCCACAAGAATAGTAAATAAACAAACATTTGACCAACTGGGGACATTTTGTTAGTCGCCACAAGGTCAAATGCTATTTCTAGGGGGTTTAGGGTTAAGGTTAGAATTAATGTTAGAGTTAGAATTCATTTTAGGGTTAGGGTTAAGGTTAGGTTTTGGGGTTAAGGTTAGGGTTAAGGTTAACGTTAGGGTTAGGGTTAGAGAAAATAGGATTTTGAATGCGACTGAATTGACTGAGGTATGTGTGTCTGTCTGTGTCTGTCTGTCGGTGTCTGTGTAAACTGAGACCAGCTCAGACTCAGTAGACGCAGGGAAACTGATTTCAAACCTACAGTATGTATGGAGCAGCCTTGGGAAGGGCAATGAAAGGGGGGCAGAACCATGAGACGGAAGGAAGGAAGTGAGGAAGCTAACACAATGAGTCATGTTCACTAAACAAAAATATAAATGTAACATGATAAGTGTTGGTCCCATGTTTAATGAGATAAAATAAAAGATCTCAAAGTGTTCCGTATGCACTAAGAGCTTTATTCTCTCAATTTGTTTGCACAAATTGTTCACATCCCTGTTAGTGAGCATTTTTTCCATACCAAGATAATCCATCCACCTGACATGTGTGGCATATTAAGAAGCTGATTAAACAGCATGATCATTACACAGGTGCACCTTATCCTGGGAACAATAAAAGGCCACTCTAAAATGGGAAATTTTGTCACACAACACATGAAAGATGTTTCAAGTTTTATAGGATGGTGCAGTTGGCATGCTGACTGCAGGGATATCCATCAGAGGTGTTGCCAGTGAACTGAATGTTCATTTCTCAACCATAATCCGCCTCCAATGTCATTTTAGAGAATTTGGCAGTACATCCAACCGGACTGCCTCACAACCACCGACCACATGTATGGCGTTGTGTGGGCGAGCAGTTTGCTGATGTCAACGTTGTGAACAAAGTGCCCCATGGTGGAGGTTGGGTTTATGGTATGGGCAGGCATAAGCTATGGACAACAAATACAATTGCATTTTATCGATGGCAGTGTGAATGCACAGAGATATCGTGATGAGATCCTGAGGCCCATTGTCGTGCCATTCATCCGTCGCCATCACCTCATGTTTCAGTATGATAATGCACGGCCCAATGTCGCAAGGATCTGTACACAATTCCTGGAAGCTGAAAATGTCCCAGTTCTTCCATGGCCTGCATATTCACCACACATGTCACCCATTGAGCCTGTTTGGTATGTTCTGGATCGACGTGTACGACAGCGTGTTCCAGTTCACAACAACATCCAGCAACTTCGCACAGCCATTGAAGATGAATGGGACAACATTCCACAGGCCACAATCAACAGCCTGATCAACTCTATGCGAAGGAGATGTGTCTCGCTGCATGAGGCAAATGATGGTCACACCAAATACTGACTGGTTTTCAGGTCCACACCCCTACCTTTTCTAAAAACTATCTGTGACCAACAGATGCATATCTATATTCCTAGGCATGTGAAACCCATAGATTATGGCCTAATGAATTCCTTTCAATTGGCTGATTTCATGAAATGAACTGTAACTCAGTAAAATCTTTGAAATTGTTGCATATGGCATTTATATATATTTTTCAGTATGATACAGAGATCTGTCCGCAGGTATTGGAACAGTGAGTTGGGTACGGTGGCAGGTGAGAGGGAAGGGATGGTGCGTTCAGATTGTGACTGCAGCAACCACACTCATGAATAAAGACCATTCACAATTAGAAACTAATTTGATATACACAGCATGATCTGGATTGTTAATCAGCACAAACATCTCTTATAACTTACTTCCTCTGTGTCACCTTAAAATCATCTGATGTCTAAACAATGTTTTTTTTATTATTCCTACAGTGCCTTGCAAAAGTATTCGGCCCCCTTGAACTTTTGCCACATTTCAGGCTTCAAACATAAAGATATAAAACTGTATTTTTTGTGAAGAATCATCAACAAGTGGGACACAATCATGAAGTGGAACGACATTTATTGGATATTTCAAACTTTTTTTACAAATCCAAAACTGAAAAATTGGGCGTGCAAAATTATTCAGCCCCCTTAAGTTAATACTTTGTAGCGCCACCTTTTGCTGCGATTACAGCTGTAAGTCGCTTGGGGTATGTCTCTATCAGTTTTGCACATCGAGAGACTGAAATGTTTTCCAATTCCTCCTTGCAAAACAGCTCGAGCTCAGTGAGGTTGGATGGAGAGTTTTCAGTTCTTTCCACAGATTCTCGATTGGATTCAGGTCTGGACTTTGACTTGGCCATTCTAACACCTGGATATGTTCCATTGTAGATTTTGCTTTATGTTTTGGATCATTGTCTTGTTGGAAGACAAATCTCCGTCCCAGTCTCAGGTCTTTTGCAGACTCCATCAGGTTTTCTTCCAGAATGGTCCTGTATTTGGCTCCATCCATCTTCCCATCAATTTTAACCATCTTCCCTGTCCCTGCTGAAGAAAAGCAGGCCCAAACCATGATGCTGCCACCACCATGTTTGACAGTGGGGATGGTGTGTTCAGGGTGATTAGCTGTGTTGCTTTTACGCCAAACATAATGTTTTGCATTGTTGCCAAAAAGTTCAATTTTGGTTTCATCTGACCAGAGCACCTTCTTAGATGGATGGGATCTCTGCAGTTCATCCAGAGTGATCATGGGCCTCTTGGCTGCATCTCTGATCAGTCTTCTCCTTGTATGAGCTGAAAGTTTAGAGGGACGGCCAGGTCTTGGTAGATTTGCAGTGGTCTGATACTCCTTCCATTTCAATATTATTGCTTGCACAGTGCTCCTTGGGATGTTTAAAGCTTGGGAAATCTTTTTGTATCCAAATCCAGCTTTAAACTTCTTCACAACAGTATCTCGGACCTGCCTGGTGTGTTCCTTGTTCTTCATGATGCTCTCTGCGCTTTTAACGGACCTCTGAGACTATCCCAGTGCAGGTGCATTTATACGGAGACTTGATTACACACAGGTGGATTGTATTTATCATCATTAGTCATTTAGGTCAACATTGGATCATTCAGAGATCCTCACTGAACTTCTGGAGAGAGTTTGCTGCACTGAAAGTAAAGGGGCTGAATAATTTTGCACGCCCAATTTTTCAGTTTTTGATTTGTTAAAAAAGTTTGAAATATCCAATAAATGTCGTTCCACTTCATGATTGTGTCCCACTTGTTGTTGATTCTTCACAAAAAAATACAGTTTTATATCTTTATGTTTGAAGCCTGAAATGTGGCAAAAGATCGCAAAGTTCAAGGGGGCCGAATACTTTCGCAAGGCACTGTATATTCCTGTTGAGTCCAGGCCTCCAGCCCAGTGGTTCTCATCTTCTCAAACTTTTCAGAATCTCCTGTTAGTCTCACTCCCCCTTTTATCTCCTCCAGGTATGATTACACAAAAAATATCAACGCCAACTCTCAGTCCCCTGACCTTACTCAAAGTCCAAACCCACATATCCTCAACAGAAGAGAAATATAAGCCAGTAATGTAGTGAAGAGTAATGTAAGCTACAATCTTCTTCCCACCTTGTCCTCATCAAACATTCCAAAGCCTCTCAATCAAATAATAAGTTTAGTATGTTGGCTAATTACACCGTTCTCAGACTCTGTCCCATCTGTATTCCATGCAGAGCAGCTGCAGTGTTGTCCACAGTGGGAGATGGATGGAGAGGTCTGTGTTGTCTCCTGTACTGCAGAAACATGTGCTAACCCACAGGGAGTATGCTGAGATGGCCTGGCACTGTTTGTCTGCTCACACAAGCGCACACACACACTCTCTCTTACAGACATATTAGAAATGGGCCACAGTGCCACTTCCATAGCAGCCCACTGGAGAGATCCTACTATCACTTGACTCATGAAGGTAATTTAAATTTTTAATTTGACCTTTATTTAACCAGGCAAGTCAGTTAAGAACACATTCTTATTTTCAATGACGGCCTGGGAACAGTGGGTTAACTGCCTGTTCAGGGGCAGAACGACAGATTTGTACCTTGTCAGCTCGGGGGTTTGAACCTTCCGGTTACTAGTCCAACGCTCTAACCACTAGGCTACCCTGCAGAGTGTCTGTGGTTCTCTCCATTCCTGTGACCAGACCACAGATATTTCACTGCAATATGCATTTGTTTAGAGTAATAAGTGCTTTAATAATGGTTGATTTAAATGCTCAACCAAACCCCAATGCAAGAAATATAGCTTTAATCTGATGTAAGATTACAGAGTGGGAACCCAAATGTACTCAGCATGGTTACGTATACTCTGGCCTGCACAGAAGTGGTTAAACACCTATAAATTACTTCAGCTCCTGTGGTATGCAGTTCACAGAGATAAAGTACTGTAAGCTCCATGCACATTGAGCTTATGACATGATATGGTGCTATCTGTCCTCATTTCATCCACGAAACAGAATGATCTACATCCTTAGGGCTGTTGCCGTATGCACGTCCCATGTACAGTACTGTACTGTACTGTGCTGTACTGCACTGTACTGTATGTTGCCTACATTCCTTTAACACACATCATGCTACACCTTCAGGAAGTTCTTGGCAGACGCCAAGATCTGTTTATCTATGGCGCTGGCCAGCAGCAGAGAGAGAGAGGGAGAGAGAGAATCAGCTGCCTACGTCATGACACACTCTTCATGCCCATCTGTTTCAGAGCAGACCCACCTCCCTGCATTCTGCACTGCCTAAAATCATGTTCATCAGAATGCTTAACATTGCCTGATTGGGGGCTCTAGCCACTTATTGCCATTTATTGCTATTTCTTTTAAATGTTTTTATTTATTTCGTTTTTTACAATAACAACTATGCATGAAGAAAAGATAACGCAGACAGCAGATGCACACAACTTTCAACAAACATCAATGACATCACACCTGCTCTGACCACATGTTCCAACTGGAACCATACACATCACACCTGCTCAGACCACATGTTCCCACTGGAACCATACACATCACACCTGCTCAGACCCACATGTTCCACTAGAACCATACACATAACACCTGCTCAGACCACATGTTCCCACTGGAACCATACACATCACACCTGCTCAGACCACATGTTCCCACTAGAACCATACACATCACACCTGCTCAGACCACATGTTCCCACTGGAACCATACACATCACACCTGCTCAGACCACATGTTCCCACTAGAACCATACACATCACACCTGCACAGACCACATGTTCCCACTGGAACCATACACATCACACCTGCTCAGACCACATGTTCCCACTGGAACCATACACATCACACCTGCTCAGACCACATGTTCCCACTGGAACCATACACATCACACCTGCTCAGACCCACATGTCCCCACTGGAACCATACACATCACACCTGCTCAGACCCACATGTTCCCACTGGAACCATACACATCACACCTGCTCAGACCACATGTTCCCACTGGAACCATACACATCACACCTGCTCAGACCACATGTTCCCACTGGAACCATACACATCACACCTGCTCAGACCACATGTTCCCACTGGAACCATACACATCACACCTGCTCAGACCCACATGTTCCCACTGGAACCATACACATCACACCTGCTCAGACCCACATGTTCCCACTGGAACCATACACATCACACCTGCTCAGACCCACATGTTCCCACTGGAACCATACACATCACACCTGCTCAGACCCACATGTTCCCACTGGAACCATACACATCACACCTGCTCAAACCACATGTTCCCACTGGAACCATACACATCACACCTGCACAGACCACATGTTCCCACTGGAACCATACACATCACACCTGCTCAGACCACATGTTCCCACTGGAACCATACACATCACACCTGCTCAGACCACATGTTCCCACTGGAACCATACACATCACACCTGCTCAGACCCACATGTCCCCACTGGAACCATACACATCACACCTGCTCAGACCCACATGTTCCCACTGGAACCATACACATCACACCTGCTCAGACCACATGTTCCCACTGGAACCATACACATCACACCTGCTCAGACCACATGTTCCCACTGGAACCATACACATCACACCTGCTCAGACCACATGTTCCCACTGGAACCATACACATCACACCTGCTCAGACCCACATGTTCCCACTGGAACCATACACATCACACCTGCTCAGACCCACATGTTCCCACTGGAACCATACACATCACACCTGCTCAGACCCACATGTTCCCACTGGAACCATACACATCACACCTGCTCAGACCCACATGTTCCCACTGGAACCATACACATCACACCTGCTCAAACCACATGTTCCCACTGGAACCATACACATCACACCTGCTCAGACCCACATGTTCCCACTGGAACCATACACATCACACCTGCTCAGACCACATGTTCCCACTGGAACCATACACATCACACCTGCTCAGACCACATGTTCCCACTGGAACCATACACATCACACCTGCTCAGACCACATGTTCCCACTGGAACCATACACATCACACCTGCTCAGACCACATGTTCCCACTGGAACCATACACATCACACCTGCTCAGACCACATGTTCCCACTAGAACCATACACATCACACCTGCTCAGACCACATGTTCCCACTGGAACCATACACATCACACCTGCTCAGACCACATGTTCCCACTAGAACCATACACATCACACCTGCTCAGACCACATGTTCCCACTGGAACCATACACATCACACCTGCTCAGACCACATGTTCCCACTGGAACCATACACATCACACCTGCTCAGACCCACATGTCCCCACTGGAACCATACACATCACACCTGCTCAGACCCACATGTTCCCACTGGAACCATACACATCACACCTGCTCAGACCACATGTTCCCACTGGAACCATACACATCACACCTGCTCAGACCACATGTTCCCACTGGAACCATACACATCAAACCTGCTCAGACCACATGTTCCCACTGGAACCATACACATCACACCTGCTCAGACCCACATGTTCCCACTGGAACCATACACATCACACCTGCTCAGACCCACATGTTCCCACTGGAACCATACACATCACACCTGCTCAAACCACATGTTCCCACTGGAACCATACACATCACACCTGCTCAGACCCACATGTTCCCACTGGAACCACACACATCACACCTGTTCAGACCACATGTTCCCACTGGAACCATACACATCACACCTGCTCAGCCCCACATGTTCCCCCTAGAACCATACATATCACACCTGCTCAGACCACATGTTCCCACTGGAACCATACACATCACACCTGCTCAGACCACAGGTTCCCACTGGAACCATACACATCACACCTGCTCAGACCCACATGTTCCCACTGGAACCATACACATCACACCTGCTCAAACCACATGTTCCCACTGGAACCATTCACATCACACCTGCTCAGACCCACATGTTCCCACTGGAACCATACACATCACACCTGCTCAGACCCACATGTTCCCACTGGAACCATACACATCACACCTGCTCAAACCACATGTTCCCACTAGAACCATACACATCACACCTGCTCAGACCACATGTTCCCACTGGAACCATACACATCACACCTGCTCAGACCACATGTTCCCACTAGAACCATACACATCACACCTGCTCAGACCACATGTTCCCACTGGAACCATACACATAACACCTGCTCAGACCACATGTACCCACTGGAACCATACACATCACACCTGCTCAGACCCACATGTTCCCACTGGAACCATACACATCACACCTGCTCAGACCACATGTTCCCACTGGAACCATACACATCACACCTGCTCAGACCACATGTTCCCACTGGAACCATACACATCACACCTGCTCAGACCCACATGTTCCCACTGGAACCATACACATCACACCTGCTCAGACCCACATGTTCCCACTGGAACCATACACATCACACCTGCTCAGACCCACATGTTCCCACTGGAACCATACACATCACACCTGCTCAGACCACATGTTCCCACTGGAACCATACACATCACACCTGCTCAGACCCACATGTTCCCACTGGAACCATACACATCACACCTGCTCAGACCACATGTTCCCACTGGAACCATACACATCACACCTGCTCAGACCCACATGTTCCCACTGGAACCATACACATCACACCTGCTCAGACCACATGTTCCCACTGGAACCATACACATCACACCTGCTCAGACCACATGTTCCCACTGGAACCATACACATCACACCTGCTCAGACCACATGTTCCCACTGGAACCATACACATCACATATGTCTCACAACCAGACTCCCCCTCATCCTACATCCCCTGGAAGTGTCCAATGCTTGTAGCAAGCACTCTATGCCATATGGCATCACATTGAAATGTAGCCCACACCTTTTCAATATTTAAATAATAATACATTTGATTCATCTACTGTCGTAATGATGGAGGATAATTAGATTTCCAGTTTTTAAGTGGAATTATTTTCAAAATCATTGATGAAAAAAGTTTGGTGTACCCCATTGGGTTTTTCACAGCACCCTCATGTGGCATGTCTTGATAGACAGATTAAAAGTACATTTATATTGTAAGTCTTCGGACAGCCATCTCTAACTCTGACAATAACTTTTGGACTTAATTGCATTCCCAGAAGATATAAATTATTGAGTCCTTTGTTAGTTTTACACTTAACCCATAAAGGGGGCAGGGTTCTGCTACGCTATATGGAATTTTTTAAGAAGGTCATACCAAGGATCATTTGGATATTTTATTTTGAATTTTAAGACCCCTTGAAGTTTAAAAAATATATATATAAAACAATTATTTGATGAAATATAATTTATTTCTCATACAAATGCATTGAATAACAGATTCACTACATGAAACAAATGTTGGTCCCCAAAAAACACTAAAGGAAGTTTGTCCAGAAGTGTCTGTTCTATATCTGAGAGATATAGGAAAGATCAGGAAACATTTGTTATTTCATTTGTTACATGTATTTCACCACTTATTTTTGGCACTAAATATTCTATGCCGGGGGGGGGTTCTACTTAAGCAATACCATGGGACCTTCAGACGAGTCTTGTGAGGCCTGTGGGGCATCCTAGAGCAATACAGCCATGTACGTTTTCATGAGCGTCTCACCTTTCCAAAGAGGGGTCATATTAGTGTGTTGCCCAAACTGTTTGGACACTACAGACAGAAATTGGTAGATCACCTGTACCGACTTCAGACAAGTCCTAAGACGCTTGTGGGGGTCAAACCGTTCGGACACCACAGACAATTTTGTGAGAAGAACCATTTTTGGTCTAGCTCTGTCACCTTTCACCTCAGATGCGGAAGTGTGACATTGGTATCGAATGCAAAAAACAGATATCTCTATCTTAATCTGATAGATTTGCATGGGGATTTTTTATTATGCTAATTCTATTTCCATGGGGGCGCGTACATCGACTCTAGGGGGTTAAGACATATCGTGACTTTACTTTCATTAATCTGGTGACTGTTATTTATTTAATCCACTAACTATGTTTAATTGATACCAAATTAAATTAATCATGTAACAATTATTATTATTATTATTATTATTTTATTTAACCTTTATTTAACTAGGCAAGTCAGTCATGTAACAATGAACTCATTAGGATTTGGGTCACCACGGAAGAAGTTGTTTAGAGAGTTAACATCTCCTGAAATAAACTCTATACGCTCTTTACCTATAACATCCATACCACAGTCAACATATTAATCATAACCTTCTTTGGATCTGCAAAGACCCCAGTCTTGCTCATGATTCAATAGTACACAAATTGGTTTAATTATGTATTTACTAGCTAATTAAATAATAACACAGAATACACATAGACACTTAGATGAGACAAAGGTCCCTAGTGGACTGACAAGGTATGATGGCTTGTTACAATATAGATGGAGAGGGGGAAAGAGAGAGAGAGAGAGAGAGAGAGAGAGAGAGAGAGAGAGAGAGAGAGAGAGAGAGAGAAAAGGGACACTTGTTGTGGATACATTCTAGGACTGTCCTCACATTAATCATAAACCTTGCACTCGAACAGCCGCCCATTTGGAATAAGAAATAATGAATGAATTTACGTGTTGAATGCCGTTCGCCGTTTATCTTGGTCAGAACCAAGCCTTCTCGGAAAGTTGTTGGCCTTCCAGCTGTATGGCTCTGATTGTCTGAAACAGGTCTCCCCTTTTCCGTCTTCCACTGTTGTTCACTCTGGAAGATAACCAGCCATGACAACGGTTCTCATTCTGGATGAGCTTAGTAGGATAGTCTCACTTAGATTCGCTTTTCTTGACATCTGACTTAAGACATCTAATCAGCTGTACCAGTGATTGTCTGAGATTAGCTTCTCACGTCTTCCTCCTCGTGTTGGTATTCAGGATTCAGACCACTATGGACATGAGCTGCAGCTCTTTGTCTCTCTGGTCTAAAGGGAGGTGAGTTTATTTCTTCACTTCATGTTGAGGTTCAATGTTTCAACCATTTCCAATATGAATCTACCCGCCTCACGTTTCCTGGTCTGATATGTTAATTCTTAGCCAGTCCTTTTAAGCACTCTGGTTGAAAAGGGCGGTTCCATCACACAATGCTCTTCTGACCTCATTCGGGGCGTGGCTAGTAATTGTGCAAGGTAATCTCAAAACACTTTTCTTATTAGAAAACTAAAATCACAATCTAACTGACCAAAAATTTACTATTGGAATCAAGACTGATATAGGCAAAATATAGAGGGAGTGTTGGAACATAACTAATGAAATTACAGTTAACAAAAATGTATTTATGAACTAATGTAAGGAATGTATTATACAAGAGGCAAAATGCACAAATTCTACAGAACAATGGCAGAGTCATGTCTGTCATGACTGTCCTGTGAGTATCAGAATGGGTCAGATCAGACTGGTGGGGGGTGACAGTAACCAGGCCTCTCTCCTTCCCACAGAGGAAAGAAGGGGAGCTGCCATTCACACTTGGACGTAAATTAAGCAGGAGGGATTTCTCTCTTTACCCTTTAGTTGATACTAAAGGAATGTTCTTTTGTCTCCAGAGACTTTTGCCCGCCCAAAACTCTAACGTCCAAAAAGTGGATAATGGAACAATAATTCTAACATAAAGAATTTGGTCAGTGGGGAGATGTAGAAAGCTAATGTCATATTGTTTTTAATTTTGTGATGTTATTAAAAACTGTATGGACCAAATACTGTATCTTAGAAAGGATACCCCCTTTATCTGTCAAGTTTTCATCCAATATGTTGCGAATACAATATTACAAATTATGAAAATGGTTTTGTGGAGTGGTTGAAAAATGAGTTTTAATGACTCCAACCTAAGTGTATGTAAAACTGCCAACTTCAACTGTAGCTTGGTGCGCTCATTGTTGTTTCCTACTTTGACCTCTTCTCAGAGCAGGGGACTCTCCTCCTCCAACTGGGAAGGTTTCTTGTAGCTTGATTAGAGCTTCTTCAACGGTTGTGAATTCCATCCTTTGCGTTCCCTTCCATACCCACAGCACTGCTGCGAAGCTGAGCTGAGACTTGGTCCCCTTTTCCTCCAGTGACTGTCTGATCAGAATGTGTTCATTGTGTCTCTCTCTCAGCCTAGCAGACAGGTCCTGAATTAATCAAATGGACCGGCCATGGATTTTGATCTCCTTTCCCCCCTGTGCCCTCAGAATGTATATTTTATTCTGATATTTTCACAGTTTGAAGATTACCATGCGTGGGTATTTAGCGTTCTTCTGTTTCACGCAAATTCTATGGCGTGGGTTGCCAATGGAAGAAATTATAAGATACTAGATTAGAATCTGAGTGACAGACATTTTAGACATTTAGCGTTCCGCTAGCACAATGCAAATGGTGCCCTTTAGATTGGAGCCATATGATTGGCTACTTTATCTCTTTGTTGGTTGGTTGTTCCATTAGGGCACAATGCATTCTGGTCTGTTTGTTTGTTTTGTCAAACCAGTGAACCATCATAATGCTTTAATATTTGGTATAAGGATGAATGCCTTGCCGTGTTGGGAAATAGGGACGTCGGTAGATGCTTGCAGAGATGACAATTCTAATGGTTGTTTGTTTACCATTCAATTGCAGACCTGTGCCAGACAGGGATACAAAGTCCACAGTATATGTGATAATGTTTTCTCAACATTTCAATCAGCACTAATCATGGCTAATCAAACACAACCTTTGTTTCAATGTATAACTCATATTGTTTTGTCTACGTATTTAACATGTACCATATGGCCAAGTTTGAGATCATTCCCAATCTTCTATAATAATCTATTCATTTGGTCTGTAATAAATATGGTTTAGGACTCAGCTGATGTGTAAAATGGTGACATTGTAGAATTAGAATCCATATCCATGTAATGGCACATTACAACACCTGTACAGGCTGAATGCTGATGAGATACAATGAAAATGCCTTATTTGCTAAATGGATGAGTGGATTCTGAGACATGGCCTGACTATCACATTCTCCTCTGCAGGTTGTCTGAAATTAAGCTAAGTGTGTGTCTGTTTTTGACTGTGATTGTGATGCTATACTGGCAGAACTCTGTTGTTATTGTCTGATTGACTCCCTGTAGGTCTCTCACTAAAGAGCATTTAAACTCATATAAACTCTTCACAGACAATCCAGAGTGATGCTGTATATAGTATTAAATGACCTATAACCTGTAGTGTTTTTTTATTCCAATCCAGCCCTGTGAACTTCCAGTGTGCGTCAGTGAGACCTAACAGCTAAATCCATTCCTCTTTTTTCTGGATGGTTCTCTTTCCGTCCGTTGATATCTGGAGGAATATTTGATTGGCTAATGCAGCATTACTCACCAGGAAGCATGGATGATTCTCAAGGTCAGACAGGGAAGCTCACCTGAGGGAGATTCAGAGGAAGGATTAAGGCCTATGAGAGTGTACAGTGCCTTGCGAAAGTATTCGGCCCCCTTGAACTTTGCGACCTTTTGCCACATTTCAGGCTTCAAACATAAAGATATAAAACTGTATTTTTTGTGAAGAATCATCAACAAGTGGGACACAATCATGAAGTGGAACGACATTTATTGGATATTTCAAACTTTTTTTACAAATCCAAAACTGAAAAATTGGGCGTGCAAAATTATTCAGCCCCCTTAAGTTAATACTTTGTAGCGCCACCTTTTGCTGCGATTACAGCTGTAAGTCGCTTGGGGTATGTCTCTATCAGTTTTGCACATCGAGAGACTGACATTTTTTCCCATTCCTCCTTGCAAAACAGCTCGAGCTCAGTGAGGTTGGATGGAGAGCATTTGTGAACAGCAGTTTTCAGTTCTTTCCACAGATTCTCGATTGGATTCAGGTCTGGACTTTGTTGCCAAAAAGTTCAATTTTGGTTTCATCTGACCAGAGCACCTTCTTCCACATTTTTGGTGTGTCTCCCAGGTGGCTTGTGGCAAACTTTAAACAACACTTTTGATGGATATCTTTAAGAAATGTCTTTCTTCTTGCCACTCTTCCATAAAGGCCAGATTTGTGCAATATACGACTGATTGTTGTCCTATGGACAGAGTCTCCCACCTCAGCTGTAGATCTCTGCAGTTCATCCAGAGTGATCATGGGCCTCTTGGCTGCATCTCTGATCAGTCTTCTCCTTGTATGAGCTGAAAGTTTAGAGGGACGGCCAGGTCTTGGTAGATTTGCAGTGGTCTGATACTCCTTCCATTTCAATATTATCGCTTGCACAGTGCTCCTTGGGATGTTTAAAGCTTGGGAAATCTTTTTGTATCCAAATCCGGCTTTAAACTTCTTCACAACAGTATCTCGGACATGCCTGGTGTGTTCCTTGTTCTTCATGATGCTCTCTGCGCTTTTAACGGACCTCTGAGACTATCACAGTGCAGGTGCATTTATACCGAGACTTGATTACACACAGGTGGATTGTATTTATCATCATTAGTCATTTAGGTCAACATTGGATCATTCAGAGATCCTCACTGAACCTCTGGAGAGAGTTTGCTGCACTGAAAGTAAAGGGGCTGAATAATTTTGCATGCCCAATTTTTCAGTTTTTGATTTGTTAAAAAAGTTTGAAATATCCAATAAATGTCGTTCCACTTCATGACTGTGTCCCACTTGTTGTTGATTCTTCACAAAAAAAGACAGTTTTATATATTTATGTTTGAAGCCTGAAATGTGGCAAAAGGTCGCAAAGTTCAAGGGGGCCGAATACTTTCGCAAGGCACTGTATGTCTGTTCTACCTGACAGGTGAGGGTGGTGGGCTACTGCCTAAGGGACTGTTTCTAGACTGAAGCCACAGGGCCTAGACTATCTGGAATGCTCAGGCCATATAACTGCTGCTGCTGACGTGGTATAACTGCTGCTGCTGAGGACATTTTCTCTATATACAATAACACTATTGTTTTGCCCTATGGTTGCTGCTGTATAAATAGCAAGACGTTAAAGAGTAACGTAATTCTGTCTCAAGTCCCCACCCAGCCCACTGAAATAACTCGTACACATGTCTATGTGAAATGTGCATGATTTGAGTCAAGTGCTCTGGGGAAAAAGTGTTTTTAAGACAGAGGCATAAGCATACACAGAATACACTCACTGAGACACCAGTGGACACTGCTGACAGGAGAACGGCTCATAATAATGGCTGGAATGGAGTCAATTGTCCCAAACACATCAAACACATGGTTTCCGTGTGGCTGATACCATTCCACTGACTTCATTCTTGCCATTATTATGAGCCATACTCCCCTCAGCAGCCTACACTGCTACACACATGCTCACACACCCCCTCAGGGTCCTGTATCATGGAGATACATTGACATTTAAGCTGTGCCGCTCATATATTTACACATCTGGAAAGGATTATCTACACCATTATAGGCTTGGCTGTATACACATAAATCATAGTTCAGCATTGGGTTTGTTTCTTTAGTTTTGTTGCGGATTTCAATACTGCAATGAAACCTATTTCAGATGCTGATAGTATATGATGGGGAAATCTCCAATGGTTCTCTGGCATCAAGCTTGGTGCGACAAAATCAGGCATTCAGACTGTTCTCTACACAGAGTGTACAAAACATGCTCTTTCCATGACATATACTGACCAGGTGAATCCAGGTGAAATATATGATCCCTTATTGATGTCACCACTTCAATCAGTGTAGATGAAGGCAGGAGACAGATAAAATAAGTATTTTTAAGATTTGAGACAATTGAGACATGGATTGTGTATGTCTGCCATTCAGAAGGTGAATGGGCAAGACAAAATATTTAAATGCCCTTGAACAGGGTATGGTAGTAAGTATAAGGAACACAGGTTTGAGTGTGTCAAGAACTGCAACGCCGCTGGGTTATTCACGGTGTGTATCAGGAATGGTCCACCACCCAAAGGACATCCAGCAAACTTGACACAACTGTGGGAAGCATTGGAGTCAACATGGGTCAGCATCCCTGTGGAATACTTTTGAAGCCAGAAGCCATGGATTACAGGCAACATCCGCACTGAGCTAAATTGTAGAGCTGTTGCTTTTAAGGAGCGTGACTCTAACCCGGAAGCTTATAAGAAATCCTGCTATGCCTTCCGACGAACCATCAAACAGGCAAAGCGTACAGGACTAAGATCAAATCGTACAACACCAGATCCAACGCTTGTCAGATTTGGCAGGGCTTGCAAACAACAAAGGGAAGCAGAGCCAAGAGCTGCCCAGTGACACAAGCCTACCAGACTAGCTACATTACTTCTATGCTTGCTTCAAAGCAAGTAACACTGAAACACACATGAGAGCATCAGCTGGCAAGTGTCTTCACTGGCATTTTCAACCTCTTCCTGTCTGAGTCTGTAATACCAACATGTTTCAAGCAGACCAGCATAGTCCCTGTGCCCAAGAATACTAAGATAACCTGCCTAAATGACTACCGACCCGTAGCACTCACATCTGTAGCTGTGAAGTGCTCTTTCTGGGATAAAACCATTATCCCAGAAACCCTAGACCCACTCCAATTTGCATACTGTCACAACAGATCCACAGATGATGCAATCTCTATTGCACTCCTCACTGCCCTTTCCCACCTGGACAAAATGAACACATGTGAGAATGCTATTCATTGACTACAGCTCAGCATTCAACACCATAGTGCCCTCAAAGCTCATCACTAAGCTAAGGACCCTGGGACTAAACACCTCCCTCTGCAACTCGACTTCCTGACGGACCACCCCCAGGTGGTAAGGGTAGATAGCAACACATCCTCCATGCTGATGCTCAACACGGGGGCCCCTCAGTGGTGCATGCTCCGTCCCCTCCTGTACTCCCTGTTCACTCATGAATGCATGGACAGGCAAGACTCCAACACCATCATTAAGTTTGCCAATGACACAACAGTGGTAGGCCTGATCACTGACAATGACGAGACAGCCTACAGGGAGGAGGTCAGAAGCCTGAACGTGTGGGACAAGGACAACAACCTCTCCCTCAACGTGATCAAGACAGCGGAGATGATTGTGGACAACAGGAAAAGGAGGACCCGAGCACTCCCCATTCTCATCGACGAGGCTGTAATGGAGCAGGTTGAGAGCTTCAAGTTCCTTGGTGTCCACATCACCTACAAACTAACATGGTCCAAGCACACCAAGACAGTCGTGAAGAGGGCACGACAAAACCTATTTCCCCTCAGGAGATTGAAAAGATGTGGCATAGATCCTCAAATCCTCAAAAGATTCTACAGCTGCACCGTCGAGAGCATCCTGACAGGTATCACTGCATCACTGCCTGGTATGGCAGCCGCAAGGCACTATAGAGGGTAGTTCATATGGCCCAGTACATCACTGGAGCCAAGCTTCCTGACATCCAGGACCTCTATACCAGTCGGTGTCAGAGGAAGGCCCTAGTCATAGACTGTTCTCTCTGCTACCGCATGGCAAGCGGTATCGGAGCGCCAAGTCTAGGTCCACGGGGGCTTCTAAACAGCTTCTATCCCCAAGCCGTAAGACTCCTGAACATCTAGTACAATGGCTACCCAGACTATTTGCATTGTCCCCCCCCTTTTAAGCTGCTGTTACTCTCTGTTATTATCATCGCATTGTCACTTTAATAACTCCTACATGTAGATATTACCTTGACTCACCAGTGTCCCCGCAGGTTGACTCTGCACCTGTACCTCCTGTATATAGCCTCACTTTTGTTATTTTACTGCTGCTCTTTAATTATTTGTTACTTTTATTTCTTATTTTTTGTAGGTATTTTTCTTAAAATTGCATTGTTGGTTAATAAGGGCTTATAATGAAGTATTTCTCTATAGGTCTACTACACCTGTTGTATTCGGCGCATGTGACAAATAAAATTGGATTTGATTTAACACCTTGTAGAGTCCTTGCCCCAAAGAATTGAGGCTGTTCTGAGGGCAAAAGGGTATGCAACTCAATATCAGGAAGGTGTCCTTAATGTTTTGTACACTCAGTCTATGGAGCGTGTGAGCATGTGGGCTGAGTAGACATTTAACAGAAAACACACAAGAATCAGGGATTTCAAGAAAGGTGGGGCAAAATTGTGTTGTTGGGGGGTGCAACTCAATATTAGGAAGGTGTTCTTAATGCTTTGTACATTTAAAGAGATACTCAATGTTAATCACCTTTTTATGACTGAATGTTTAGTGTTAAAAGGGTTTTAATTGTCCTCTACAGCTATCAGATTTTCTAGTCCTATGTGTTATTAACAACTCAGGCTGTCTTCTGTGTGCTTCATAGGTGAAAGGTCTTCAGATGATCTCTAGAGAATAACTCCCTCTATTCCTCTATCTAGTCTCCATCATAAGTGATTCAGGTTACTCTTAAGCCATTAGAGAGTGATCAGCTGACCTGTAAGCAGTAATCACTATAAGAACCTTTTCACTTGACTGGATACTTGGATACTATATGTTTGTGCTCTACTTACTTGTTATGAATCTCACAACAATCCACACAATCCACAATCCAACAATTATTTGCAGTGCACAGTAAGTAACACACTTTCTTGCTCAAACTCTTTGAAATATAGACAATGTAGACATTATAGATACGCTAGTTTGAATTATCCATGTTGTGTAAGCTGATTAAAAGCGCTGCAGTTATAGCACATAAGTGTTCTGAGGAGTGTTATTGGGTTGCTGGGTGGAGTTCCTGTCTTAGTGTGTATCCCTGCTGGTTGTCACCCATCTACTGACTCAGAGCAGTGATCTAATGCTCTGGGAGGCTGATCGGAACAGCCCAGTCTGGGATGAACAGCCTCTCCACCATTTGTCTCATCAGATATATTGATCTCTTATAGATATGTGGCTGGAAGGGTCTGAGTAGCGTCAGTAGCAGCCTGGCTCACACGCCTCAGTTCACACACCTCAGTTCACACGCCTCAGATCACACGCCTCAGCTCACACGCCTCAGCTCACACGCCTCAGCTAACACGCCTCAGCTCACACGCCTCAGCTCACACGCCTCTGCTCACACGCCTCAGTTCAAACGCCTCAGCTCACACACCTCAGCTCACACGCCTCAGCTCACACGCCTCAGTTCACACGCCTCAGCTCACACGCCTCAGCTCACACGCCTCAGCTCACACGCCTCAGCTCACACGCCTCAGTTCACACGCCTCAGCTCACACGCCTCAGCTCACACGCCTCAGCTCACACGCCTCAGCTCACACGCCTCAGCTCACACGCCTCAGCTCACACGCCTCAGCTCACACGCCTCAGCTCACACGCCTCAGTTCACACGCCTCAGCTCACACGCCTCAGCTCACACGCCTCAGTTCACATGCCTCAGTTCACACGCCTCAGTTCACACGCCTCAGTTCACACGCCTCAGCTCACACGCCTCAGCTCTCACACGCCTCAGCTCACACACCTCATCTCACGCACCTCAGTCAGGGATTGACTCTACCTCTGGCCTCATATTGAAGCTCTACTGCTCTCAGGATATTTTCTCAGTACCGGGCCACACTGTTAGATCTGCATTTTCCAATATTGTCTACTTGTGTGACAGAAATTGCAATTATGAGATGGATATGCAACAAAAAAATAATTGGTTATAATCTTTATGAATTACATGTGTGTCGCTCCAGCCTAACTCTTCTGAAAATGGGCACCTCAACTGGTTAAAAGCGCAGCGCTTAACGCTGCACCTAAACAGGTACAGTATTTCATTTGACGCCAAACA
This sequence comes from Oncorhynchus kisutch, assembly GCF_002021735.2. Classification (NCBI taxonomy): domain Eukaryota; kingdom Metazoa; phylum Chordata; class Actinopteri; order Salmoniformes; family Salmonidae; genus Oncorhynchus; species Oncorhynchus kisutch. The sequence goes on along the minus strand of NC_034197.2, from coordinate 28,594,034 downwards.
CAGATTGCAATTGTTATCACGTTTGTTCATGTTGCTAGCATGTACAAGCATATTCCTATCACTGAATGTCTCCACAGTTGTTATCCAAAATATGAAATATTAACATGGTAAATGTAAAGGTTTACCTATATGATTTACTCACCACCTCCACAGATTGTTTGTGGGTTGATTTAGAGAGCTCTGGAGCATGCACTCATAAATGATATCTCACTCGATAACCAACACTTCTCAACAGTTATCATATCAATGGCCTATACATAATATATTTGAACATATCTGAACATATAGGAAAACAACCCTCAACATAGAACATTACATTTGCAATCTGTGTTTGGAGCCATATGGTCTTCAGTGTAGGCAACTATGGTTCAAAGGAATTGTTACCAAGTGTTCTCCTGTCAACACAACCTGGCTTAAATCATTGGGAGTGTCGGGTGTGAGCCTACAGGTCAGTGGGTGAAACCCGGCATACCATCACTTTCCCAGGGTCCTAGACCTTGTTAGAACAGGACAATTGCAGACAGGTGTGTGTGTGTGTGTGTGTGTGTGTGTGTGTGTGTGTGTGTGTGCTCCCAGCATCATCATCATCGCCTCCCAGTCATATATCTGTCTGCTGTGGCAGTCAGGACTCATCTAAATCAAAACAGATCTATAGGACCAGCAGATCTGATATTCTCATTAGTGTCTGTCGGGGAGTTTGAAGACAGTTCCGGTTTCTATGGCTTTAGTTAGTCACAGTATTATGGGATTGATGGGCAGCAGAGATGTTGATATATTGCAGTGATTGAAGTCTCTTTGTTCCGTTATGGAGGAGAAGCTACTGTGGCTACTGTGCAGCCATAGATCATGGGAATGTGACTGGAGAGTTGAGTTTAGCTGTGGGAATATTATTTTGGGCCTTGAGTGGTGGTAAATTTGCTTTGGCACCACATTTCTCAGTGGTGATGGAGCTAGTTAAATGAACCCTTTGGGGCCAATGAGTGGCCGTGGGAAGATGGATGCTTCAGGGCCTGTGTGTGTCTGGACCAATCCAGTGAGAGGCTGTTTTAACTGTCATCCCACAGGCCTGATACAACTCCAATACTGACAGATGAGTCTCAATTACCACCCCAGTTGGCTTCTGCATGTCTGTGAGCCTTCTGGAAGGCTTGCAAATGATGGTTGTTGACATGTGTATTTGAAGGTGCAGATTAAGTATGAGATACACATGTTATTGTGTAGTTGTATGTGGACTCACATGTAGTGAGGCACACATATGGGTGTGTATGTGAAAGCTCAGTCATGTATGTAGCGACACAAAAGTGTCTTGATGTGCTGTACCACCTGTCTGTTAGCAGGATCTAATCTGCATACATCTAAACCTCCCACTGGTGTGGAAGCAGTTGACTAACATTACATATCTTATCAACCTCCCCTAAGCCTCTACACCCCCCCCCATCCCCCTCTCTCCATCTCTCTTTCCATCTAATGCATCCCTTTCATCCCCCTCATCCCCCTCATCCCCCTCTCTCCATCTCTCTTTCCATCTAATGCATCCCCCTCATTCCCCTCATCCCCCTCTCTCTATCTCTCTTTCCATCTAATGCATCCCTTTCATTCCCCTCACCCCCCCTCATGCCCCTCTCTCCATCTCTCTTTCCATCTAATGCATCCCTCCCATCCCCCTCATCCCCCTCTCTCTATCTCTCTTTCCATCTAATGCATCCCTTTCATTCCCCTCATCCCCCCTCATCCCCCTCTCTCCATCTCTCTTTCCATCTAATGCATCCCCCTCATCCCCCTCTCTCCATCTCTCCATCTCTCTTTCAATCTAATGCATCCCCCTCATCCCCCTCTCTCCATCTCTCTTTCCATCTAATACATCCCCCTCATCCCCCTCTCTCCATCTCTCTTTCCATCTAATGCATCCCTTTCATCCCCCTCATCCCCCTCTTTCCATCTCTCTTTCCATCTAATGCATCCCCCTCATCCCCCTCTCTCCATCTCTCTTTCCATCTAATGCATCCCCCTCATCCCCCTCTCTCCATCTCTCTTTCCATCTAATGCATCCCCCTCATCCCCCTCTCTCCATCTCTCTTTCCATCTAATGCATCCCTTTCATCCCCCTCATCCCTTTCATCCCCCTCATCCCCCTCATCCCCCTCTCTCCATCTCTCTTTCCATCTAATGCATCCCTTTCATCCCCCTCATCCCCCTCATCCCCCTCTCTCCATCTCTCTTTCCATCTAATGCATCCCTTTCATCCCCATCATCCCTTTCATCCCCCTCATCCCCCCTCATCCCCCTCTCTCCATCTCTCTTTCCATCTAATGCATCCCTTTCATCCCCCTCATCCCCTCAGCCCCCTCTCTCCATCTCTCTTTCCATCTAATGCATTCCCCTCAGCCCCCTCATCCCCCTCTCTCCATCTCTCTTTCCATCTAATGCATCCCTTTCATCCCCCTCATCCCCCTCATCCCCCTCTATCCATCTCTCCATCTCTCTTTCCATCTAATGCATCCCCCTCATCCCCCTCTCTCCATCTCTCTTTCCATCTAATGCATCCCCCTCATCCCCCTCAGCCCCCTCTCTCCATCTCTCCATCTCTCTTTCCATCTAATGCATCCCCCTCATCCCCCTCTCTCCATCTCTCTTTCCATCTAATGCATCCCCCTCATCCCCCTCATCCCCTCATCCCCCTCATCCCCCTCATCCCCCTCAACCCCCTCAGCCCACTCATCCCCCTCATCCCCCTCTCTCCATCTCTCTTTCCATCTAATGCATCCCCCTCATCCCCATCTCTCCATCTCTCTTTCCATCTAATGCATCCCTTTCATCCCCCTCATTCCCCTCATCCCCCTCTCTCCATCTCTCTTTCCATCTAATGCATCCCCCTCATCCCCTCATCCCCCTCAACCCCCTCAGCCCCCTCATCCCCCTCTCTCCATCTCTCTTTCCATCTAATGCATCCCCCTCATCCCCCTCAACCCCCTCAGCCCCCTCATCCCCCTCAACCCCCTCAGCCCCCTCATCCCCCTCTCTCCATCTCTCTTTCCATCTAATGCATCCCTTTCATCCCCCTCATCCCCCTCATCCCCCTCTCTCCATCTCTCTTTCCATCTAATGCATCCCCCTCATCCCCTCATCCCCCTCAACCCCCTCAGCCCCCTCATCCCCCTCTCTCCATCTCTCTTTCCATCTAATGCATCCCCCTCATCCCCCTCAACCCCCTCAGCCCCCTCATCCCCCTCTCTCCATCTCTCTTTCCATCTAATGCATCCCTTTCATCCCTTTTTCTTACAATCCCTTTCTGAGCCGTTGCGTCTGCATTTCAGTCCCTCCTATCACAACATTGTAATATCCCATGCATTGAACACTGATCAGAAGAAGATAACATGTCTTGTTTTTATTGCACTGTGTTTATGTTCGTATTTGATCTTTTATTATGTCTTATTGTTGTTGCATTGTCGAGAAGGAACCTGCAAGTAAGGATTTTCTTGGACGGTGTATACCATGTGCAAAACTTTGACACTTTTTGTGCCAAGTGTCAACTATGTCCAGGCATCACTGGCTGATGTTTTTCTGTGCTGTTCAGACTAAATTGATTCTAAAATGTAAACTTGTCAAAGTTATGTAATACATTTCACTCACAAACAAACGCTTTATTTTGATCTCAGTTTACAGAAAGCTTGAGAGCCTTTCAAAAAGTCATCCAACATTGCTCGCTTCATGTCATTTCTGAGAGGCATTTCTGTGCTTCAGAGGTAGAGCTGACAACACACAAGTGAACTGGCTCTTGTCCAAAAGCATATTTTCAACCAAACAAACTCCTTGATTTTGGTATTTTAAACTGCATTTTGAGAAGAACACACTGCTCTATGTTTGCTATCTGATCTCTAAAATATGCCGCAAACTCATCACATTTAGATGTGGAGGAAAGTTCACATCGGTTTCTGGGGGTAGGATTTATCAGGCCATCAATGGTGGAAATGATTTAGATTATTAGTGATCGGAATAAATTAGCCTGTCTGGCATTTCTAAGGGACTTGTTATACATGCCAAGTTGCTCTATCAGAATATCATAATGGACTTTGACTTTCTCTACTTCCGCTCTGCCTTTCTGCAATTTCTTTAATTTATTAGTTTCCTCCCTCATCCAAGGGGCTCTCCATTTTGATGTGGCCTTTTTCAACCTTACTGGAGATATGGCATCAATGGTTTCTCTTAATTCGCTGTTAAAGTTAAACAAGGTAGTAAAAACACACATAGGATATGTCAATAGCAAGCCCCTTGGTAATAACCAGGTCCAGAGTATGGCCATGGTTATGGGTGGGCCCAGTAGAAAGCCCCTTGGTAATAACCAGGTCCAGAGTATGGCCATGGTTTTGGGTGGGCCCAGTAGAAAGCCCCTTGGTAATAACCAGGTCCAGAGTATGGCCATGGTTATGGGTGGGCCCAGTAGAAAGCCCCTTGGTAATAACCAGGTCCAGAGTATGGCCATGGTTATGGGTGGGCCCAGTAGAAAGCCCCTTGGTAATAACCAGGTCCAGAGTATGGCCATGGTTATGGGTGGGCCCAGTAGAAAGCCCCTTGGTAATAACCAGGTCCAGAGTATGGCCATGGTTATGGGTGGGCCCAGGAACATGTTGGATAAAGTCCATCGAGCTCAACAGACTCATAAATTCAATGGTCTTGGAATCAGTCTCTTTGCCAACATGAATATTAAAATCCCCCAACATAATGATTTTATTATAGTTCTCAAGGACAATAGAAAATGGTTCAGAGAAATTGGTGGCCTGTACAGGTTTACAGCCAGCACTGGTAGCTGACATTTAAACAGTATAGCATGATGCTCAAAAGACCCAAAGTCCCCAAATGAAATGTCCTTGTAGCTGAGAGCGTTAGAAAAAATAGAGGCTGTTCCCTCACCCCATTTTTCCCTTTTCTGATAGAGTATGAAAAGCTGTAGTCCGGTGGGGAGGCTTCAATAAGAACGGCACTACAGTCTGAAGACAGTCATGTTTCAGTGACATACACGCAGTCAGCTTTGCACTCAGTAATGAGGTCATTCACAAGAAAGGTTTTACTAGTGATTGCTCTAACATTTAAAAGTGCCATATTAAATGAGTGTTGGCCACTCTGCCCCTGGGGCATCAGCCTCAAGGTAACCTATGTAAAAACAACCAAATTATTAGTGTTATAAACCGTGTTTTCTGACAGTCTCCAAACTATCAGGATGATAGGATATAAACGCACTAGAAGGCGGAGATAGGGGAAACATATATTAGATTACTCTCATTTCTACTGAAGTTGATATTCTTTCCATGTCCTTTGTTGTTATTCTGACAGGGAGGACTGCAGCACTACCAGAGCCTGTCCAGCAGTCTCTAAAACAGTTTGCGATGTTGCTGAAAATAATCCTGGAACCCCTGCAGTTAGGGTGAATCCCATCTCTTTAAAAAAAGTGCTGGTTGCTCCAACATCCAGTCAAAGTGGTCGCAAAAGGTGACATTCCTGACATTGCAATGTCTCAGGGCAACGAGTCGGCTGAAAAGTTCCGAAACCCCTCGGTAGCATGGGAGGGGGCCAGAGATAATTATTCTCTTCCCTGTGCTAGCGAGGGTGTTTAAAAAATGTTGTAGTTCTCCCTCAGATCGGCTAAAGCAAAAGTCGTTAAAACCCACGTGAGTGTCAATGGTGTCAATATTGGTGTAGTTGGCCAGAACCTTGGGCAGGAGGGGACTTGATGTCATGGACACAGTCTCCTGGATGACAGTGGACCTTGGTCGGTCCACAGACTGTAGGCAGGCCCAAATCTCTCATCGTCGAGCTTCCCACAAGGATGGTGGCCATGATGGAATCCAATGGGGAAGGAAGAGGGGGAGCGATATGGGACTGCCTCGGGCAGGGGGGTGGAGGTTTCGAGCCAGGCTAGCTTGACTCTTCGCAATTTGCGGATGTCGCCGGAAACCCTAGGAAGGTGGAAGATGGCCCGAGACCCTTCTGTCTATGGTGGCCGTGGGGGAGGGTGCCACTGGGCGGCTGCCTAGTGGCACCCTCCCCCAGGATCCGTGCTGACTTCCGGGGCTAGTAGATCCATCTCACTGTTTGATAGCTGGATCAGATCTTCTTGGAAATATGAAGGGTGGCCAGACTGCCTCCCCACTCCTCCATTGCGAGTGTCCAGTCTCCCATGGGCCACGGAGTGGAGCTGAACATCTGTCCGTTGGATTGGGACAGATCAACGTCGCCCAACTCAGACAGTTTTGCAATAGGAGGCATTTATAACTGAGATTCGGTTTGCCTGGGCTACAGCAAGTTCGGTGTACTTAGAGACCAGGTTATCCTTTTCTTGTAGCCGAGCTAGCAGCCGGAGGATCTCTTCCCTAAGCTGCTTGATAGTGGTGCAGTTCGGGCAGACAAATCCCTGTCTATTGTTCCATTCCACCTTATCTTCATCTTGTGATTGTGTGGAAATCATCTCACATCTAAAGCATTTGTGCCCAGCCGTGGAAAAAAATACGGGTGGGCTAGCACTGCTACCATTAGCCTGCTCCATTTTCATGATGGCTAGCAGCTAACTGCTACTTCACAGAAATCCCGAAAACAAACTGCCGGTCCCAGCTTAAAGGCTAACCGCATCGTGGAATCCGTAGCAGTAACAACTTTATTTATGATTAAAAATGATTTAATGAAAACAAATTTGATAAAAAACATTGAACTGAGTGTAGACAGTAGAATGTTCTGTTGTGTTTAATTCTACTTTCTGTCATGCTCTATCACTCCATCTGTCTCTCCCTCTCAATTACATAAAGTAGCCCACAGTATCAGATAACACCCATTGAACAATCGCTTAAGTATATCCGTGCTTGCCAAACGGAAATGAAACACTTCAGATACAGTTACTGTATGTTCAGTGTTGAAACAGGTATGAAACAATACTGCTCTGTTATAACTGAACATCTACACACATAGTTTGTTCTACATCCTAAATTATAAGGCCTACTCCTATTAGGTCAACCTGACTATAGTTTACGCTGTGTGTGTGTGTGTGTGTGTGTGTGTGTGTGTGTGTGTGTGTGTGTGTGTGTGTGTGTGTGTGTGTGTGTGTGTGTGTGTGTGTGTGTGTGTATATATATATATTCCAGGTCTGTAATGATAGAAGAAAACAAGTAGTGTTTTTTGGGGGGGGATGATGCAACAACTAGTGAACTATTTAGATAATATACACAAATAATACATGTAAGTAGGAGCAGATCAGATAAGATATGTTTACAAGACATCAGGGTGCATAACTGCAACACGTTTCAACTACAAAACTCTTCTTCAGGCAGTGCTGAGAATGGAAGCTGACGTGTGACGAGCCCTTTGATGATGATGACCACTGAATAATGGGTCGAATAATAATATCAAATGAGTCATTCCGAAGGGCCCATATTTCCCTACTGTACCTTGGCCTGCTCTCTGGCACAAATCCACCTTCATCTGACAGATGTCTCCCCCTATCATATCAATGGTTATTTTCCTACAGTCCACACACACTCTATTCTGAAATAATTTTATACTCACCTTTCGTTACTAACTGTGGACTTGATCTCTCCAATAATTTAATCAAAATCAGAGCTTCACAGAGACAATTTGACTCTGGCTGTTTGTTTCAATAACTGTCCAACTGTTTCCAGATTTCTATGAACTATGACCTATAGTTAATTACAATATGAGTGAAATAATAATATTTTTTTGGAAGGAAAACTAAGTATGTCAAAAAGCAGATTTTCTTTGTTGGAATGGTGTTGGCGTACCCCAACAAGAGAATGGTTTGGGCGTAAACAGGTCATAAATATTCATGCAAGTAGACCACTGATTGGCCAGCTCATCCTCTTTTAAGGAAGATGAAATCATCCACTATGAGGTAATAGCAAGCATTTTTTAAACTGTCTGTTTGAGGTGGGGGGTTTTCTCCAATGTATGCTTTGTCCACAAATACGAGTATAGGATGAGTGAACAACATTATTTGGGTTTGAGTTAACAGAATATGAACTTGTGAGATTTTCGCTGGACAGTTACTTTAAAACCCACTTTGAGGTATATTGAGGTGATTGTGTAACTCTCTCCAGTCAAGTATGTATTTTTCTTCTGTGAAGCTGACATATAATCACACTGAGAATGCTTTTTTTCCGTATGGACTTGAAAACAATGTTTCTGCTTTCGGAATATTGGATTAGACGGCGTTCTTAAGTTAGAGCCGTATTTTAAGTTATTTAAAGGAACTAAGGTCTCTAATCAGTGAGTAGGGCCACTGTAAATTGCGTAATCGAATCTAACTCTAACGTTGCTCTTTAGGCAGTTATTTTGAACATGAAAAGAAACCAAAGTATATTTTTAGAACTGTCTTTTGATTGGCCACAGATGTAGCTTTCTGAATCATGTTTAAAGAAGGGCTGTTTGTGCAACCCTCTGTGTCCTGGAGGAGAGAGGTAAGAGATGGATGAAGGTAGGGGACATTGGAGGGGAAAGGACGAAAAGGGAAAGGGTGAAGTAGAGGTGGGTATAATTTGGCCCTGTTGAGGGGGTGAGGCAAGCTGGGTGAGGGTTTGGTGTCTTTTTCCCACCCAGTGTCTCTACTCCCTTTTTCTCTATATCTCTTATCCTTTCCTCTCCCTCCCCTCTCTCTGGGTCTGAGACAGAGACTGAGCCACAGACAGAGCTAGCAGCACTCTTCATTAGAGCAGTAGCAGATGAGGAACTTTCCACTCAGCACATTCCTCCAGCCATGAGACAGGTACACTGTGATCTACACTCCCCAGCCCAGCACTGCTCCCCTGGCCTAAATCACAGCACACACCATGTCCTGTGCTCACCTAGAGTAGACAGACCCATATGGTGGCAGAGATGGAGAGAGCGAGGAAGGAGGGTAGGGAAGGAAGGAAGACAAGAGAGAGAGTGTACTGAGGTGGAACACTGCACTGAGGAAGCTTTATAGTGATGGAGATACGTGAGATATGAATAATAGTTTGTCATGCAGATAGATCTTGCAACACTAGAGTTAGTTTATGCATTGCCTCATTCTGTTCCTGGATGAGATAATGCACTGTGTTTTACAATGCAGGTGTGTGGAAAACAAATTTATTGCAGAGTTTTTGTTTGTATTTTCCCTCCCCGCATTTTACAGATAATATTGGGAGAAAATAAGAAACCGACACACTGCACTTGGTAATATCACTGCTCTTTAATCATTTCTGATGAAGACCTTGAGGCCGATACGTAAAGCTTATTAAAGAGCAGTGATACTTTCAAGAGCAGTGTGCAGGTTTCTTATTTTATCTCATCTTATTCAACTGTTACCATCCACCTGCAAAAAAAGATAGCTCAGATGTATGAGTTCCTTTGGAATTACAGATAATATTGGGCAATATTTAAAGAAAAGAGACTGGCAATGTCTGCAGTGTACTGTCCCTGTGCATGTTTAGTCCACCACCCGCTGTGTGTGTTCCTCCACCACCCGCTGTGTGTGTGTGTTCCTCCACCACCTGCTGAGTGTGTTCCTCCACCACCCGCTGTGTGTGTTCCTCCACCACCCGCTGTGTGTGTTCCTCCACCACCTGCTGAGTGTGTGTGTTCCTCCACCACCCGCTGTGCGTGTGTGTTCCTCCACCACCTGCTGTGTGTGTGTTCCTCCACCACCTTCTGTGTGTGTTCCTCCACCACCTGCTGAGTGTGTTCCTCCACCACCCGCTGTGTGTGTTCCTCCACCACCTGCTGAGTGTGTTCCCCCACCACCCGCTGTGTGTGTGTGTTCCTCCACCACCTGCTGAGTGTGTTCCTCCACCACCCGCTGTGTGTGTTCCTCCACCACCCGCTGTGTGTGTTCCTCCACCACCTGCTGAGTGTGTGTGTTCCTCCACCACTCGCTGTGTGTGTGTGTTCCTCCACCACCTGCTGTGTGTGTTCCTCCACCACCTTCTGAGTGTGTGTGTTCCTCCACCACCTGCTGTGTGTGTGTGTTCCTCCACCACCTGCTGTGTGTGTTCCTCCACCACCTTCTGAGTGTGTGTGTTCCTCTACCAGCCGCTGTGTGTGTGTGTTCCTCCACCACCTGCTGAGTGTGTTCCTCCACCAGTCGCTGTGTGTGTTCCTCCACCAGTCGCTGTGTGTGTGTTCCTCCACCACCTGCTGTGTGTGTTCCTCCACCACCTGCTGTGTGTGTTCCTCCACCACCTGCTGTGTGTGTTCCTCCACCAGCCGCTGTGTGTGTGTTCCTCCACCACCTGCTGTGTGTGTTCCTCCACCAGCCGCTGTGTGTGTTCCTCCACCAGCCGCTGTGTGTGTGTGTTCCTCCACCACCTGCTGAGTGTGTTCCTCCACCAGTCGCTGTGTGTGCGTGTTCCTCCACCACCTGCTGAGTGTGTTCCTCCACCACCTGCTGTGTGTGTTCCTCCACCAGCCGCTGTGTGTGTTCCTCCACCACCTGCTGTGTGTGTTCCTCCACCAGCCGCTCTGTGCGTGTTCCTCCACCACCTGCTGTGTGTGTTCCTCCACCAGCCGCTGTGTGCGTGTTCCTCCACCACCTGCTGTGTGTGTTCCTCCACCACCTGCTGTGTGTGTTCCTCCACCAACTGCTGTGTGTGTTCCTCCATCAGTCGCTGTGTGTGTGTGTTCCTCCACCAGCCGCTGTGTGTGTGTTCCTCCACCACCTGCTGTGTGTGTTCCTCCACCACCTGCTGTGTGTGTTCCTCCACCAGCTGCTGTGTGTGTTCCTCCACCAGTCGCTGTGTGTGTGTTCCTCCACCACCTGCTGTGTGTGTTCCTCCAACACCTTCTGAGTGTGTTCCTCCACCACCCGCTGAGTGTGTTCCTCCACCACCCGCTGAGTGTGTTCCTCCACCACCTGCTGTGTGTGTTCCTCCAACACCTTCTGAGTGTGTTCCTCCACCACCCGCTGAGTGTGTTCCTCCACCACCCGCTGTGTGTGTGTGTGTGTGTGTAGAGTGGGGGCTCCAGCTGGGGGTAGAGTGGGGCTCCAGCCGGGATCTGACTCTTGCTGCCCTCATGGTCACAGTTCACCCACCCCATCCTTCACAACACACACACCCTCTTAGGATGGGTGGTGAAGAATTTGTCAGGCTAAGTGTGTGTGTGTGTGTGTCATATCTGGGTGATGCTCATTAGCTCATCCTGAATGCTCTCTAGTCTTCAAAGTAGTTATCTTTATCTCTCACAAGTGGCCGCCCTTCATCAGTCATTGAAGACATTGAAGAATGACCCTTTTGTCTTGCCATTGCATTGTATTTCCATGAGAAAATGCATTGTATATCTTGGTCTATGGACCATAGTGTTGTTTTATACAATAGGATGCTGTGTAGCTGTGCCGAAGAAGTGGTGTGGCTGCAACCCCGCTAATCTCAAGATGTTTGTGACATCATCGCCAGACACATGTCACAGTGTCTGAACTCCTCCCCCTGCTGCAGACAGCATCTCTCTCCACCAATCAGAGCCTTCCCTCGGAAGGGCTAAACTCCATTAGCTCCCAGGGCCACAGAGGAAGCAGAGGAAGCAGGTGGTAATATAATTTAGAGATTCATACCTGGCCCTCACTGTTCCCAGTACAGCTGGTATCTCAATGACCAGGCCCCCACTTCATTTACCAAATACAAAGGAAAGAATGAGGAATGGGCTTTCTAAAATAACAATCCCCTTTGGATTGGGAAGGAAATATGTTTTGGAAGAGTATTACCATGTCAATTTTCGAAAATGTCAGACTTCTTCAACAGACCCAATATGAACTGGCTCTTCACGTATTCAGTGGGCTTATCGGTAACGGACACCTGTTTTACACAATTAATACTTCAGATTAGAGTCTATTTGCTTACTCACAGATAACTATGTACACTGTGAAAATGAGTTGGGTGCAAATTGGTTTGCATTGGGTCATGATTGTGTGGTCATCCTCTCTTTGGGGAGTGGGTGGTAATGAGGTGTCCGTCATTTTCTAGCATTTTAAGTCAGATTACTAAGGAAACACAACATTTATAACAAAGCCGTGTGTGTGAGTGTGTGTGACTGAGTGAGTGTGGGGCACCTTTGAATAGCTTTCCCTCTCCTTGGCAAGTCCTTACGGTACAAGCAACCTCACATAGCTCTCTCAAGTGGGCCTCTGCAGTAAAATACACCTCATGTTTGTGTGTGTGTGTGTGTGTGTGTGTGTGTGTGTGTGTGTGTGTGTGTGTGTGTGTGTGTGTGTGTGTGTGTGTGTGTGTGTGTGTGTGTGTGTGTGTGTGTGTGTGTGTGTGTGTGTGTGTGTGTGTGTGTGTGTGGAGTGCTACGTTTTATTAACTCTTTATCTGTCCTGAATCTGATCCTTGCCTGATTACCTCCAGGGGGCCACAGAGGTATTCAGCATGCTGGTCTCATGCTCTGCTCTCTACATCACTCCAGAGAGGTCAGGATGAGCAATCTCAACTCACACAGTCCCTGTTCGGATACTTTTAACGTGCATCCTTCCTTCCTTGTTTCCTTGAGGTAATCACTGATCTGTTTGTGATTGGATAAGGAAAGAGAATGTTTCCAACCACTTGCCATGACCAATCAAATCCTTCTGATGAGTGATTACTTGGAGGAAGGAAGAATCCAAACTGGGCCCTAGCCTAGAGCTCACTGGTGAGTGCTTAGAAGACAATGGTGACATCACAAACACACACACACGCACGCACGCACACACACACACACACCACAAAACACAGACACCACAAAGTCAGAAAACAGGGGAACAGCATTGTCTTACATCAGTCTAGGGAGGGGAATATGTAAGCGTACTGCTGTTGAAGGCTGTGATATTTTAGTATTTCTCTAGGGATGGTCTTGTTTTCATAGCATTGTTCATAGTCGTGTTTCTGTCTTTATACTGTACTCATTGGAGCTCTTAATCCATCCATGGTCATTATCAGTCTACTGCAGATATACTCTTATAAAGCTTCTGCGTATTTATTTGTCCAGATGAGAACACAGAACACACACTATCACTTGCTACAAGACACTTCTCATAATGTTATTATGAAGTGCCTTTGGTTGCTTTTATAAATCTTTCTAATGGGCTTGTCTGGTCCTTAGTAACCCAATGTCCTGATGTCCAGTAGTGTGGATTACAATGGAAGCTCATTAAGACAGAGCTCAGAGGACAAAGCGTCTAGATATTATATCACATCACAGACGATGCATCAAGGCCCTATTAAAGTACTCAGGGCGGCCTCCACTAATTAACACTGAAGAGAGACTGGAGATGTTAGAGCTCAGTGCTGCTGTACAATGGATGGAGATAGATACAGTCCATCTACCCTTCTCTGATCTCACCTTAGGTGGGGGTGGTGGCGCAGAATGATACTTTTTTACCCGCGCTACAGACAGCTATATTGGTCCACTAATACAGGACTAGTAAAGGCCCAGTGCACTACGTTTGTGATTTATTTTTCAGCGGGTGCTGCAGCACCATCAGCACCCCTACTTCCCACGGACATGTAACCAAATATATCTCCTCCCCCTCATCTTTCTATTTCCTTCAACTCTTCACCTTTTCCCTCTCTACCTTTTACATCATCACCCTTTTGCCCTTTACCTCACCTCTCCACACCCTCCCACTCTTTAATCTATATGCTATCCATCTCTCACCTCATCCCTCACTCCAGTTCATTGCCCTTTACCTCACCTCTCCACACCCTCCCACTCTTTAATCTATATGCTATCCATCTCTCACCTCATCCCTCACTCCAGTTCATTGCCCTTTACCTCACCTCTCCACACCCTCCCACTCTTTAATCTATATGCTATCCATCTCTCACCTCATCCCTCACTCCAGTTCATTGCCCTTTAAGACTGATTTCTACCTGACAAAATAGCGCACTCCCCAGCCAATCAGTAACATTGATGGATAAACAAACTGGCAGGGAGAAACAATGACCATGGAACTCAAGAATCTAGGTTGTATACCCCTGTTATAGAGCAAGGTCATTTTAGGAGAAATGCCATGACTTGAAAGTGTAGGCTGCAGAACATGTAGGTTGCACAGTGCATAACCACAGTAGTCTAATATTACACAGTGAGATGTTAGACTCAATTCTCAACGGGAGCAGTCCATTGGAGGCTGATATGGGCCATGTCATCGCTTTAATGAAGACCTCTTGCGCTTAACGTAATTATTATGCCCAGCTCTCGTCAGTCCACCAAGCACTACGCTGATCATCGCTAGCACTTTACAAGGTTTATGTTAGTGGATACATTTATTTAATGACACAATTAACATTTGGCCGCTATGGCGTCAGATGCCATCAACATCCCATCTTCACCAAAGCTGAAGCGTGTAAAGCAACCAAAGCATCTCAACTTGGAGTGCAGTGAGATTTGTGAGGTTGTAACGCTCAATTGTTTATATTTGTATTAAAGTGTATGGCAATGGTCATAATTCCAATGAATACCATATCTTTAGTCAGGACCCATTGACAGTATTTACCACCACATACAGCACATAAGCACCCGCAACGGTAGCCATGAAGTGCTTTGAAAGGCTGGTCATGGCTCACATCAACACCATCATCCCGGATACCCTAGATCCACTCCAATGCGCATACTTCCCCAACAGATCCACAGATGACACAATCTCAATCGCACTCCACACTGCCCTTTCCCACCTGGAAAGAGGAACACCTATGTGAGAATGCTATTCATTGACTACAGCTCAGCATTCAACACCATAGTGTCCACAAAGCTCATCACTAAGCTAAGGACTCTGGGACTAAACACCTCCCTCTGCAACTGGATCCTGAACTTCCTGATGGGCCGCCCCGTCAGGTAGTAAGGGTAGGCAACAACACGTCTGCCACGCTGATCCTCAACACTGGGGCCCCTCAGGGGTGCGTGCTTAGTCCCCTCCTGTGCTCCCCGTTCACTCACAACTGCTTGTCAAACACTACTCCAACACTATCATTAGGTTTGCTGACAACACAACGATGAGACTATAGGGAGGAGGTCAGAGACCTGGCAGTGTAGTAACAGGACAACAACCTCACCCTCAAAGTGAGCAAGACAAAGGAGCTGATTGTGGACTACAGGAAAAGGCGGGCCAAAGGAGCTGATTGTGGACAGAAAAATGGTGGGTCAAATTATTTTTTATTTATTGTCACTTACACTTATAGGTGCAGTGAAATGTGTTGTTTTACAGGGTCAGCCATTGTAGTCCTTTGCTCCCCTTGTCGGCTCGGGTATTCGATCCAGCAACCTTTCAGATACAGGCCCAACACTCAAACCGCTACGTTACCTACGGAACGAATAAGTTCTCTCACTAACTTACTCCTGACTTGCCTTCACTGTTCAACTTGATGTTGATGATATTGGTGGCATACTTTTGTTCTCACATTTCAAACAATTTTCATCAATTATATAGTTCACTGTAAAACTATTTTGAGAGCACTTTGTTTTTAAAAACCAAATCAAACCACCTTAACTGTATAGCCCTTGATTGAGACCACTGTGATCTATTTGATGAAAGCCGCTTTGTATTTTGCATTTTAGATGTGATGTCTTCATCATAACTAAATACTCTCTCCCATTCTATCTCCTTCCCTCTCTCTCTCTCTCTCTCTCTCTCTCTCTCTCTCTCTCTCTCTCTCTCTCTCTCTCTCTCTCTCTCTCTCTCTCTCTCTCTCTCTCTCTTTCTTTCTCTATCCTCCCTCTCCCTCTCTCTTTCTCTCCCTCTCCCTCTCCCTTTCTCTCTCTCTGTGTAGAATCTTGTGTGAACTGATATAATGGGGTTTTAAGGCGGGCTGGGTTTGATCTCTAGCATAATGCCACTGCAGAATGAAGCCATTGTGACAAGGCAAGGAGCAGAGATCCAAGACCTTCTCTGTGCAGACAATAATCTGATCCTAGATCAGAGGCTGTCTGTGTGTCAGTCTGCTGTCTGAGGGTTGATATGTTCATGGTTATTATGCTGCCAAGCTCCAAGGCCTTTAGCTTTCAAACAGTGGGGCTGGCTGGAGGTTGACTGGCGTGAAGGATGAGACTGTCAGCCATTGTTTATCATCCCAGTGTTCCACTTCTTCATTCAGTTAGTCTGCCAGACACTGAGGATATAAGAAAATTCCATCGCCTGGCCCTTTTCATGAACCCATGAATCTCTATTTTAGGGACTTTTTGGAAAGCTAAAAAAGCTCCTTGACCTCTGTATCAGTCAATGTTTACAGACATTAGTTGAAGTCATTGGGATGCATTTTGATACTCATGACACTACGAAGTTGCACACTTTTTAATAATGTGTTGTCCATAACTATTTCCCGAATCCCAGAAGGTTGTGGCATAGTTGAACACAGTTCCTAACTACTGTCTTGTTAGTTCAATAGTTTACTCCCTCATAAAATGTGCCTCGCTGGCATTTCTTAAATAGCAGCTCCTTTGCAACAACTGACTTTTGCTAAGTGAGGAAATTCATGTGACAGATTCATTACGTGGTTCCCCTAGGGGGCCTGTTGTCAGCTGCTTATATCTCACACACAGAGATAGAGCTTCAGTTCAAACTGCTATTCTGGTACGGGTTGGTGCTCCATATACTTTCATTATCTGGAGTTTAACACATGTAAAAGTCTGTAAATTAGGCCAGTACTGTATGTACCTCAGCTCTTTCAGTGGTAGTCTCTTGGTACAGGTTTTAACAACTTCAATAATTCATGGTTGCATGAAGGTTTTTTAAATAAAAGGACCATTGCGGTTTCATTGGATTTCTCCACCTCATTCAAAAACCATTCACACTCTTAATCAAAAAATGGAAACCATGTGTTTGATGTATTTAATGGAATGCCACTCATTCTGCTCCAGCCATGACCACGAGCCCATCCTCCCAAGTTAAGGTGCCACCAACCTCCTGTGGTTCCATTGTAGGGTTGGCTGGTCATCTTCTCTCAGGCTGGGTTACATCCTATATACCGCACATAGCCAGGGCACTACTGATCAATTTACTTTACATAATTAAATTAATGTGGCAGGGACCTTCTTATTAATCAACATCTCTATAAGGTTCATTTCCATGGTTACATTTAAAATAAGCTCATACAAGGCAGACAGGACACACTGAAGCTTTTTCTTGGCAAGCGACACATAAGAGACAAGGAATCAAATCAAATTTTATTTGTCACATACACATGATTAGCAGATTTTAATGCGAGCGTAGCGAAATGCTCGTGCTTCTAGTTCCGACAATGCAGTAATAACCAATGAGTAATCTAACCTAACAATTTCACAACAACTACCTTATACACACAAGTGTAAAGGGATGAAGAATATGTACATAAAGATATATGAATGAGTGATGGTACAGGCCAGATGCAGTAGATGGTATCGAGTACAATATATATGTAACCGATGTGAAATGGCAAGCTAGTTAGCGGTGGTGCGCTAATAGCATTTTGATCGGTGACGTCACTCGCTCTGAGACGTTGAAGTAGTGGTTCCCCTTGCTCTGCAAGGGCCGTGGCTTTTGTGGCGCGATGGGTAACGATGCTTCATGGGTGCCAGTTGTTGATGTGTGCAGAGGGTCCCTGGTTCGAGCCCTGGTAGGGGCGAGGGGAAGGACTAAAGTGAAACTGTTACATTGGTGCCGTGACCCGGGTTGCTGAGGAAAAGGAGGAGGTCAAAAGGAGGGTGAGTGTTACAACTATTACATATACATATGAGATGAGTAATGTAGGGTATGTAAACATATAAAAGTGGCATTGTTTAAAGTGACTAGTGATACATGTATTACATAAATATGGCAAGATGCAGTAGATAGTATAGAGTACAGTATATACGTATGAGATGAGTAATGTAGGGAATGTAATCATTATATTAAGTGGCATTGTCTAAAGTGGCTAGTGATACATTTTTCACATCAATTTTTCCATTATTAAAGTTGCTGGAGTGGAGTCAGTATGTTGGCAGCAGCCACTCAATGTTAGCGGTGGCTGTTTAACAGTCTGATGGCATTGAGATAGAAGCTGTTTTTCAGTCTCTCGGTCCCTGCTTTGATGCACCTGTACTGACCTCGCCTTCTGGATGATAGCAGGGTGAACAGGCAGTGACTCTGGTGGTTGTTGTCCTTGATGATCTTTATGACCTTCCTGTGACGTCGGGTGGTGTAGGTGTCCTGGAGGGCAGGTAGTTTGCCACCGGTGATGCGTTGTGCAGACCTCACTACCCTCTGGAGAGCCTTACGGTTGTGGGCGGAGCAGTTGCCGTACCAGGCGGTGATACAGCCCGACAGGATGCTCTCAATTGTGCATCTGTAAAAGTTTGTGAGTGCATTTGATGACAAGCAAATTTCTTCAGCCTCCTGAGGTTGAAGAGGCGCTGCTGCGCCTTCTTCACCATGCTGTCTGTGTGGGTGAACCAATTCAGTTTGTCCTTGGAGGAACTTAAAACTTACTGCCCTCTCCACTGCTGTCCCATCGATGTGGATAGGTGACTGCTTCCTCTGCTGTTTCCTGAAGTCCACGATCATCTCCTTTGTTCTGTTGACGTTGAGTGTGAGGTTATTTTCCTGACACCACACTGAGGGCCCTCACCTCCTCCCTGTAGGCCATCTCGTCGTTGTTGGTAATCAAGCCTACCACTGTAGTGTCGTCTGCTAACTTGTTGATTGAGTTGGAGGCATGCATGGCCATGCAGTCGTGGCTGAACAGGGAGTACAGGAGAGGGCTCAGAACGCACTCTTGTGGGGCTCCAGTGTTGAGGATCAGCGGGGTGGAGATGTTGTTACAGAAGGAGAGTCTGCAGGTTTTGGTAGCGGGCCGTGTCAGTGGTACTGTATTGTCCTCAAAGCGAGCAAAGAAGTTGCTCAGTCTGTCTGGGAGCAAGACATCCTGGTCCGCGACGGGGTTGGTTTTCTTTTTGTAATCAGTGATTGACTGTAGACCCTGCCACATACCTCTTGTGTCTGAGCCGTTGAATTGCAACTCTACTTTGTCTCTATACTGACGCTTAGCTTGTTTGATTCCCTTGCGGAGGGAATAGCTACACTGTCTGTATTCGGTCATGTTTCCAGTCACCTTGCCCTGATTAAAAGCAGTGGTTCGTGCTTTCAGATTTGTGCGAATGCTGCCATCAATCCACGGTTTCTGGTTTGGGTAGGTTGTAATAGTTGCTGTGGGTACGACATCACCGGTGCACTTGCTAATAATCTCGCTCACCGAATCAGCGTATTCGTCAATGTTGTTGTTTGACACAATGTGGAACATATCCCAGTCCACGTGATCAAAGCAATCTTGAAGCGTGGAATCAGATTGGTCGGACCAGCGTTGAACAGACCTGAGCACGGGAGCTTCCTGTTTTAGTCTCTGTCTATTGGCAGGGAGCAACAAAATTTTATCGTGGTCAGCTTTTCCAAAAGGAGGGCAGGGGAGGGCCTTATATGCGTCGCGGAAGTTAGAATAACAATGATCCAGGGTTTTACCAGCCCTGGTAGCACAATCGATATGCTGATAAAATGTTTGTTTTCAGATTAGCCTTTTTAAAATACCCAATACTGCATAGTTTCCTAGGAACGCAAAGCGAGGCGGCCATCTCTGTTGGTGACGGAAGTTAATCATCGAGTCACCGGTCAACAGCACGCTATTCATCTGTGGTCAAATGTAGTGCTCTGTGTGGGGGGTAGGGCGTCTCAGTCTTATCGCCCCAGGTCACTGGCTCCTGTAGAAGAGGAAGGACTAATGACAGTGGGTCCTTTTGTATGCAACAGCAAGGCAGGCGTGACATTTAACAGAGGCAGTGGCTTAGAACTGATGGCTGAGGGAACAGTGAGTTAGCTTTCCCAGCCCTGGTTACAGTATAGCCTGGTTAAAGATCAGTTTGTGCTTTAGCCAACTCCTCCGTCATCTTAGTTGCCATTGCCGAACCACAAATGACAATGGAGTTGTATAAAGCACATGCAGATATGAACCAGGATACTAGAGTACAGTAGGCTAAACACATGCAGATATGACCAGGATGCTAGAGTACATTAGACTAAACACATACAGATATGAACCAGGATGCTAGAGTACATTAGGCTAAACACAGTGAAAGACAAGGAGCGGTTGATGTAGATGATCTCCAATAGCACTATTATAGTATGCTGCTGCCTAGGCACCAGTACATTCCCATCTGGAGTATATTGTGTATGGTATTCTTGTATTTGATAGGAATAGCCTTCCCTGTTTAGTCTGCTAGGTTGGTTGGTGTATTCTGGTCCAGGCGGACAGGAAGTTATAAGTGGGATCTATCTTTTTATTTGGGACAGTGCCCACATCAGCATACCAGAAAATATCTCTCTCCCTCTCCAGTGTAAGGGCTTTATTGGCATGGGAAACATATGTTGACATTGCCAAAGCAAGCGAAATAGATCAACAAAAGTGATTCTTTTTTTTACAATAAACATTACACTCACAAAAGTTCCAAAAGAATAAAGTAATTTCAAATGTCATATTATGTGCCTCTCTCTCTCCACTCACTCAATCTCTTTCACCCTTCCTTTCCACCCTCTCTTCCCCCCTTGTCTTTCCCCACCAGCTCTCTCATTCACTCTTTCCCCTTCTCTTTCCACCCTCTCTTCCCCCCTTGTCTTTCCCCACCAGCTCTCTCATTCACTCTTTCCCCTTCTCTTTCCACCCTCTCTTCCCCCCTTGTCTTTCCCCACCAGCTCTCTCATTCACTCTTTCCCCTTCTCTTTCCACCCTCTCTTCCCCCCTTGTCTTTCCCCACCAGCTCTCTCATTCACTCTTTCACCCTTCCTTTCCACCCTCTCTTCCCCCCTTGTCTTTCCCCACCAGCTCTCTCATTCACTCTTTCACCCTTCCTTTCCACCCTCTCTTCCCCCCTTGTCTTTCCCCACCAGCTCTCTCATTCACTCTTTCCCCTTCTCTTTCCACCCTCTCTTCCCCCCTTGTCTTTCCCCACCAGCTCTCTCATTCACTCATTCCCCTTCTCTTTCCACCCTCGCGCTTCTGTTCTTTCTCTCCCTCTCTTCCTCTCTCCCTCAGTTCCTCCCCCTCCTCCCTGCCCTACTCAGCCAGTGACACAGAGCAATGGGAGCAGTAAGCCTGGGTTCCTCTGGCTATATTTAGTAGTGAGCAGATGCAGTGCTTTTGAGCGTAACACTTCCTTTTCCTGCCTCAGTGTGTGTACGTCAGTGTGTGTGTGTTTGTGTGTGACTCCTCCTCTTACACCCTCTCCCATCATGCATTGCTCTCTCTGACTCAGCAGCTCAGCTTTTGAAAACTGGGTCAGGTCCGCCCCCTATGCCCGCGCTGCCCAATGTGCCCAAGTAGAATCATTATGCCCAGCTTGGCCAGAGTGCCCATATCTACCAAGTTTACAGAGTTTGTAGTTCCTTTCTGTTTTTCTGTCTTGTCCATAGAGTTCTGGGCTGTGAATGGCAGTAGGTATAGAGGTGGTAGGTGGTGATATGGGGGATTCAAGTTCAAAAGAAAAATGGATGCTTGGCTGGCTCCTTGGATACCCCAGGTAGGGAGGGGTTAGAACAGACAGAGATGAAGGTTGTCGTGGGTGGGGTGTGGCTTACTGTGTACTGGGATAATTAAGGGTTTGATAGCCATTTTTCCTCCCCATCTATGCCACACTGATTGCTGGGCTGGTAGAGGCCGTGTCTGTGTGTTTTATACTAGTGAGTAAATTATCATCATCCCATGCTGACTGACAGGATCGCTAGAGACACAGTAGTCGGCTGAAACAATCGATTTGAGTGTTTAGGAAGCAGCATTTCCAGTTCTTTCTCTGTCTCTATTATTTTGAATTGGTGAAGGGAAATACAATATTACTTGACCTCTGACCTTTTTGGCTCCTGGCACAGTGAGCAGTAGACAAAGCCTCAGAGTAGTCCGATTGAACCCACCCAGTCTCGTAACACCAGACAGATGACTAGTGACTGCAGGGGTGATAACAGACCACACAGATGACAATGACTGACCTAAACAAATAAATACATCTAACAGCGTAGTCAGAACAGAACGACTCTGTGTTCCTCCAAACCTACAATTTCTCATAGCAACAGACTGTTGAACCATATAGACTACTATATTGTAGGCAGAATATGTGCTGGCAACAGACGTGAGCATGAACCCACTCTCCCTTGTGCGTTCTTAACTATGACTTGGACATGAGCAACCCATTGGATTCCATGAAAATGCGAAGCCTGGCGTTGGGGAGAGAAGCTACTGGAAGTGTTGTGGTATCCAATAGGCTGCTTAAGCATTAGCTAGCCTAGCATGAGGATAAAAAAGGCAGTTTAATTAAAAACGACTGTAGCAAATCTTCTCAATTTATCATCCCAGATGGGATAATGAGGAGAAGAGCGACATCTTCCATCCTTCCATGGATGAATGTATGTTTTCAAGCCGTATCCCACGCTCGTCACCTTGGTGCAAACAATGAATGCTCATTGTGAGCCCTCTTGTTATTTGCCTTCGTTTGTAAGTCAAGAATGACTCATTTGGAATGACTGGGAAGATTATTTAATGAGACAACCTAATTCATCTAAACTGGAACAGTAACATATTGGATTAGTTTAGAAAAATGTATGTAATTTATCTTTGTGCAGCATAAAATTAATAAACCAATCAATGTACATGCAAAATTCAACCTGCAATATAGCTTGCTCTCAAAAACCCTTCTCCATACGTAGGGTTTTCAGTGGTTATATTTGTCCACGGTTGGCTCAATATGAACTACAATTTCAACACTGTTTTAATGTTTAGAAGCATCAATAATCACTTTCAAGCCAGTTTTCGAAACATATGCTGATATGTCCATTAACTTTCATATCAGCAAAAAATTATTTCAAATAGCAGAGATACTTACTGTCGCAGCTTTGCGCAGATCCGCAAGCTGTAGTTGCCTCCAGTTGACGAACTACCCCACTGGGGGGAAAAAATAGTTGTATCAACTTTGTTTCCACATCATTCCAACCCCAAAATGATGTGAGGACATTGAATCAACGTGGATAACTGATTGTATTTGCAAAATGTTCAAACGTAAGAATTTCGGGGGGGTTTTCACCCAACTTCAAAGCTAAATCCAATGACAGGGTGACATTTTTGGTTGATTTCACGTTGAATTCACATTAGTTGACAACTCAAACAAATGTAAATCAAAACTACATGTTGAACTGACATCTGTGCCCAGTTATGCTTACACAGGTGTTTGGAGCATGCTAGATATCTTCCGTAAACAAGCCATGTAACATGCAGATATGGCCGTCTGGAAACACTAACGCTGTACTTATTTCACTTTTTTCCTCACTGATATGAAAGGTAGGTTCCTTATGTTTCCAAAACCTTACTGCAAGCGATCCATTTCACAGTTTTCAGTTGCTAACAACCATCGGTCAATACTGAAGCCACTTTTTCAAAACTCCTCATTGTCTGCATTACCAACATGCATCTTGGCCAAACAGTTAATCTGGCCTTCAAAACTCACTCAAACCACCAAAACACTTCATACATGTCTCAAAATTAGCTTGTTTGAACATAACACTGGCAATAATTCTCACTCAGGAAGCATACATTGTCATTCAAAACACACTGATCTAAAAAACACTAACAGGGAGCATTACATAAATGATGAACTTCTCTTTGAAGTTTGAATGATTTCACATAAATCAGTATTTCATTATAGAATAAGAATAACACCCTTTCACTTTATTGACTGTACTAAAGTATATGTAGCAAGAAGGAATAAAAAATGCAGCAATTTGCTTCAATAGCCTTTATTTATTCGATATCTTTGCAAATAGTGGTTTACTTGTGAAATGTAAAAAGTTTAAACAAAAAACAAATTCATGAAATTCCAGTCCTGCAAATAATAATTACAAAAAAACATCAACATGTATTGTATAATCACTCATACTGTACTGTACTGTGGGGATTCTAGTTCTCATCAACATGTATTGTATAATCACTCATACTGTACTGTACTGTGGGGATTCTAGTTCTCATCAACATGTATTGTATAATCACTCATACTGTACTGTACTGTGGGGATTCTAGTTCTCATCAACATGTATTGTATAATCACTCATACTGTACTGTACTGTGGGGATTCTAGTTCTCATCAACATGTATTGTATAATCACTCATACTGTACAGTACTGTGGGGATTCTAGTTCTCATCAACATGTATTGTATAATCACTCATACTGTACTGTACTGTGGGGATTCTAGTTCTCATCAACATGTATTGTATAATCACTCATACTGTACTGTACTGTGGGGATTCTAGTTCTCATCAACATGTATTGTATAATCACTCATACTGTACTGTACTGTGGGGATTCTAGTTCTCATCAACATGTATGTATAATCACTCATACTGTACTGTACTGTGGGGATTCTAGTTCTCATCAACATGTATTGTATAATCACTCATACTGTACTGTACTGTGGGGATTCTAGTTCTCCCTCTTTCCTGCATTTGGCCAAAAGTTCTCATCAACATCACTTTCCAAGATGAGAAGTGTATCTACACCCTGGCAGTCTTCAGGAGAAGTGTCTCTACACCCTGTCAGTCTTCAGGAGAAGTGTCTCCACACCCTGTCAGTCTTCAGGAGAAGTGTCTCCACACCCTGTCAGTCTTCAGGAGAAGTGTCTCCACACCCTGTCAGTCTTCAGGAGAAGTGTCTCCACACCCTGTCAGTCTTCAGGAGAAGTGTATCCACACCCTGTCAGTCTTCAGGAGAAGTGTATCCACACCCTGGCAGTCTTCAGGAGAAGTGTATCCACACCCTGGCAGTCTTCAGGAGAAGTGTATCTACACCCTGGCAGCCTTCAGGAGAAGTGTATCTACACCCTGGCAGCCTTCAGGAGAAGTGTATCTACACCCTGTCAGTCTTCAGGAGAAGTGTATCTACACCCTGGCAGTCTTCAGGAGAAGTGTAGCTACACCCTGGCAGTCTTCAGGAGAAGTGTCTCTACACCCTGTCAGTCTTCAGGAGAAGTGTCTCTACACCCTGTCAGTCTTCAGGAGAAGTGTATCTACACCCTGTCAGTCTTCAGGAGAAGTGTATCTACACCCTGGCAGTCTTCAGGAGAAGTGTCTCTACACCCTGGTAGTCTTCAGGAGAAGTGTCTCTACACCCTGGCAGTCTTCAGGAGAAGTGTCTCTACACCCTGGCAGTCTTCAGGAGAAGTGTCTCTACATCCTGGCAGTCTTCAGGAGAAATGTCTCTACACCCTGGCAGTCTTCAGGAGAAGTGTCTCTATACCCTGGCAGTCTTCAGGAGAAGTGTATCTACACCCTGGCAGTCTTCAGGAGAAGTGTATCTACACCCGCATCCAGTTAAGGACATCTGGTCATGTGGATGATGGGCACCTTCCACCTCCACGCAGAGAAAAACTCCTCTATGGGGTTTAGGAAGGGGAAGTATGGAGGCAGGAATAGTACTGACATCCTGGGACGTGCAGCAAAGTGGTGGAATGCCACATTATCCCACACAACAACGACGGTAGTGCAGCAAAGTGGTGGAATGCCACATTATCCCACACAACAACGACGGTAGGGAGTTTCTTGCCCCTATCTCCTCCGCTGGCACAAGTCGATTATGCAGCTCATCCAGAAAATAAATGAGCCTCTCTGTATTGTAGGGGCCAATGAGTGGTTTGTGTAACAGCAAACCATCATTGGACAGTTCTGCACACATTGTGATGTTAGCTCCTCTCTGCCCTGGGACATCCACGGTTGCTCTCTGTCCAATCACATGTCTGCGGCGTGTTTCTGCCAGGTTGAATCCAGCTTCATCCACAAAGATGAATGTATGTGCAGTTTGCCTGGCTTCCATCTCCATTACTCTCTGAAATACAACAAATCCACAGTTTTACAGTACTTTACATTATCCATAGCTGTGTATGTACCCTGCTTGGTTATTTAACAGACATCTTACCTGGACATATTAATACCAGAGTTGTTTCACACGTTCACCGTTTCTCTCAAAGGGTACAGTGTATAACTGCTTCATCCTTAGTTTCTCTAGGACTCTGACAATTATCGTTGTGCTGACTGTATTCACATTCCCAAAAGTGATATTGTCTGCCAGCACTCTGTCCTGAATTTCCCTCAGTTTTATTGTATTGTTGCCAATTACCACGTCGACAATGGCAATTTCCTTCGCATCTGATACTATTCTGCCTCTCCCTCCTGAGGGAGGCAACCTTTGGTTCCTACTGAAAAACACAAAACAATAAATATATTTCAAAATGTCAGTACATGTAAAAATGTGAACATACTGTATTGTACTGCAATAAGTAGTTCAATTATCATTGAAGGATGCACATCTCACCTGTTGGAAAACTGTACTATTGATACAACTGTTGAACGCTGCAGATTTGGTTGCACCCTTAAACCAGCCTCTCTCAAAGAGAGAACATGGTTTATAACATGGTCAATAATTGTGGCCCTTATCTCATCGGAGACCACCGCTCTTGGTCTTCCTCTCCTTTGTCCTCCACACATTCTCCCTCTCGCTCCCTGACACTCTTCTTTCCCCACCAACCTGTCTTCCTTGATCTATGTTTCCAAACTGAATCATTCTGAAGCCGTCCTCTTATGTCTGTTTGGTAACGAGACTAAAAACAGGACACTTGGGTAGGCTTTCAGTTGAAATTGCAATCAGCTGTGTTTGGAATAATTACATTTTCTGCTGAGATTTTCTATATGTTTCAATCTGGTTACTGCAGAAATGCACAACATTTGCCATCATTCTGTTTTGAATGTGTTTTTAACAGTTTTGGAAACAGTGTGTCAGCATTTGAAAACGTGCTGCAAATATATAGTTTTGCAGGTGGTGGAGTATGAATGAGAAAAGAGTTCATGGATTTCAGAGAATGTGGTCATTGAAAGCATTTTGTGTGAAAGCAATGAAAAATGATTCACAGTTTGGTCCACATATACTTCTGTTCGCTGACTGTGTGAAGAGTTTTGACAATCTAACTTCAGATTTGACCAATGCATGTTAGCAATTGAAAAAAAATAAAGAATGTTCAGAATGAGTGTCAGGGATCTTAAAACTCTTCCGACCTGAAGATACTATTGTCAGTAGGTGCTAAAGCAGTTAGCGTCTATGAATGGGTTACAATAGAGCATGCTGGGAAATATGATCATGATGTGCGTGGTCTTGAGCAAACATGAATTTGTCATTTTACTCTTTTTCAAAAGTGCACCTCACACTCAAAACAATCTTGAGCTAACTGAAACCTAGTGTTGAGTAAACTAGAAATCATATTGCAACTGGTTGCCTCGATATTTTCAATTGAATCAACTTCAATGCTATTTTTAAGCCCACAACTCATAAAATAACAGTGATTAAGCAATTGGTTAGATTGGCTTTTTTATGGTATCTATGGGTAAACTGTATTTGGTTTAACAGAACCGGTATCCTGTTTGCTAACGACAAATCCAGTGTTGGAATCAATTCAGTTTAATTTTGATTCCTTTGGATAAAACATTTTTTTGTTAATTTGTTTGTTTTTTAAAGTCCTTTTTGAAAAGAATTTAGACTATTTGGCCAACATTATTCTTAACCTTTACCTCTGTTTCCGCCTTTACTGCTTACACCTTCGGGCATCCATTTTGTTAATATAAATCACAGTTTTATATTAGAGGCGATAAGTGTGTGTGTGTTCGCGTGAGTGTGTGTGTGTATGCACGTGCGTGTGTGCCTGCATGTGTGCACACGTGAGAGAGAGTGTGTGTGTGTGTGTGTGTGTGTGTGTGTGTGTGTGTGTGTGTGTGTGTGTGTGTGTGTGTGTGTGTGTGTGTGTGTGTGTGTGTGTGTGTGTGTGTGTGAGAGAGAGAGAGATAGGGAGTGTGTGTGTGCAGCTGTCTCCATCATGACACAGAGGCCAGACAGGGTGGCCTCCATTATGTAGTGGAAGCCTCCTGGTTGAGGCTTCTCACCAGGCCCTGCGAAACCATCTCGCTCCCGCACCATAAACCCTGGGTCATTACTACAGGTGGTGCTTGATTAGTCCCACACCTGACACTACCATCATTTTGTTTGTTGTTGTGTGAGTGTGTCTGTGTGTGTGTGTACATTGCCATCAGAGTGTTCATGGCCATCTGGCTGTCGTTTAACATGGAGAGTTATGCCAAAGACTTACTCCTGAGAGACGAGGAGACACACAGCCAGTACTGGCACTGAGGACTGCCTAACTAACTAACACCGCCCACGAGGCCCACTCGGCTCGGAGTGACCACCCCACTGCTTGGCGTCACACTGTCCTCACACTCTCCCACCACCTACAATATAGTACCTACTACCCTCACACATCTCAATGGGGCCTGCTAATTAAAGGTTCATTATATTGATAATAATACTAAAGACACTCATCACACACTGCCATGTTTAGTACTTACATCTAGGAAAGGAAACGAGGATAATAGGCCACTTCAGACTTGTATTAATAAATGCACCTTTTCATTTGTTTAGTTATTACTTGTCGTGTTTATTTTGCCTGGTTTATCTCAGGTGAATTACACATGGTTGTGGTAACAGTAATTACCCAGTACTGTGTTTCCCAGCAGCTACAGTAGAGCGTTCCCAGGTCAGTTCTCTGACTCTGATTGTTGTGTGTTTCCCAGCAGCTACAGTAGTGTTCCCAGGTCAGTTCTCTGACTCTGATTGTTGTGTGTTTCCCAGCAGCTACAGTAGTGTTCCCAGGTCAGTTCTCTGACTCTGATTGTTGTGTGTTTCCCAGCAGCTACAGTAGAGTGTTCCCAGGTCAGTTCTCTGACTCTGATTGTTGTGTGTTTCCCAGCAGCTACAGTAGTGTTCCCAGGTCAGTTCTCTGACTCTGATTGTTGTGTGTTTCCCAGCAGCTACAGTAGTGTTCCCAGGTCAGTTCTCTGACTCTGATTGTTGTGTGTTTCCCAGCAGCTACAGTAGTGTTTCCAGGTCAGTTCTCTGACTCTGATTGTTGTGTGTTTCCCAGCAGCTACAGTAGTGTTCCCAGGTCAGTTCTCTGACTCTGATTGTTGTGTGTTTCCCAGCAGCTACAGTAGAGTGTTCCCAGGTCAGTTCTCTGACTCTGATTGTTGTGTGTTTCCCAGCAGCTACAGTAGTGTTCCCAGGTCAGTTCTCTGACTCTGATTGTTGTGTGTTTCCCAGCAGCCACAGTAGAGTGTTCCCAGGTCAGTTCTCTGACTCTGATTGTTGTGTGTTTCCCAGCAGCTACAGTAGAGTGTTCCCAGGTCAGTTCTCTGACTCTGATTGTTGTGTGTTTCCCAGCAGCTACAGTAGTGTTCCCAGGTCAGTTCTCTGACTCTGATTGTTTTGTGTTTCCCAGCAGCTACAGTAGAGTGTTCCCAGGTCAGTTCTCTGACTCTGATTGTTGTGTGTTTCCCAGCAGCTACAGTAGAGCGTTCCCAGGTCAGTTCTCTGACTCTGATTGTTGTGTGTTTCACAGCAGCTACAGTAGAGTGTTCCCAGGTCAGTACTCTGACTCTGATTGTTGTGTGTTTCCCAGCAGCTACAGTAGTGTTCCCAGGTCAGTTCTCTGACTCTGATTGTTGTGTGTTTCCCAGCAGCTACAGTAGAGCGTTCCCAGGTCAGTTTTTTGACTCTGATTGTTGTGTGTTTCCCAGCAGCTACAGTAGTGTTCCCAGGTCAGTACTCTGACTCTGATTGTTTTGTGTTTCCCAGCAGCTACAGTAGAGTGTTCCCAGGTCAGTTCTCTGACTCTGATTGTTGTGTGTTTCCCAGCAGCTACAGTAGAGCGTTCCCAGGTCAGTTTTTTGACTCTGATTGTTGTGTGTTTCCCAGCAGCTACAGTAGTGTTCCCAGGTCAGTTCTCTGACTCTGATTGTTGTGTGTTTCCCAGCTGTAATTTAGGGATCATATGTAAGCATAGTGTTAATCATCACCTGTCTGTCTGTCAGCTAATGTGTGGTCCCCACTGTAACTCGCTCTGTTCTGGGAAATAGTGCTTTTTGTTACATTCAATAAGACAGAGCAAATAGACTTGACTGTAGTGGAGCGGGTCGAGAGCTTCAAGTTCCTTGGTGTCCACATCACTAAGGACCTATCATGGTCCAAACACACCAACACAGTCGTGAAGAAGGCACGACAACGCCTCTTCCCACGCAGGAGGCTGAACAGATTTGCCATGAGCCCTCAGAGCCTCAAAAAGTTATACAGCTACACCATTGAGAGGATCTTGACTGTCTGCATCAAAGTTTGGGTTGACAACTGCTCGGGCTCCAACCGCAAGTCACTACAGAGGGTAGTAAGTACGACCCAGTACATCACTGGGGCCGATCTCCCTGTCATCCAGGACCTCTATACCAGGTGGTGTCAGGGGTAGGCCCTAAAAGGCCTTGTCAAAGACTCCAGCCACACAAGTCACAGTCTTCTCTCTGCTACCACCCGGCAAGCGGTACTGGAGCACCATGTTTGGGACCAAAAGGCTCCTGAACAGCTCCTACCCCAAAGTCATAAGACAGCCAAACAGTTAATTAAATGGCTACCCAAACTTTCTGTTTTTCACCCCTTACCTACAGTGGGGCAAAAAAGTGTTTTGTCAGCCACCAATTGTGCAAGTTCTCCCAATTAAAAAGATGAGAGGGGCCTGTAATTTTCATCATAGGTACACTTCAACTATGACAGACAAAATGACAAAAAAAATGTATCACATTGTAGGATTCTTAATGAATTTATTTGCAAATTATGGTGGAAAATAAGTATTTGGTCACCTACAAACAAGCAAGATGTCTGGCTCTCACAGACCTGTAACTTCTTCTTTAAGAGGCTCCTCTGTCCTCCACTCGTTACCTGTATTAATGGCACCTGTTTGACATTGTTATCAGTATAAAAAGACACCTGTCGACAACCTCAAACAGTCACACTCCAAACTCCACTATGGCCAAGACCAAAGAGCTGTCAAAGGACACCAGAAACAAAATTGTAGACCTGCACCAGGCTGGGAAGACTGAATCTGCAATAGGTAAGCAGCTTGGTTTGAAGAAATCAACTGTGGGAGCAATTATTAGGAAATGGAAGACATACAAGACCACAGATAATATCCCTCGATCTGGGGCTCCACGCAAGATCTCACCCCGTGGGGTCAAAATGATCACAAGAACGGTGAGCAAAACCCCAGAACCACACGGGGGGACCTAGTGAATGACCTGCAGAGAGCTTGGACCAAAGTAACAAAGCCTACCATCAGTAACACACTATGCCGCCAGGGACTCAAATCCTGCAGTGCCAGACGTGTCCCCCTGCCAGTACATGCCAGTACATGCCAGTACATGTCCAGGCCCATCTGAAGTTTGCTAGAGAGCATTTGGATGATCCAGAAGAAGATTGGGAGAATGTCATATGGTCAGATGAAACCAAAATATACATTTTTGGTAAAAACTCAACTCGTCGTGTTTGGATGACAAAGAATGCTGAGTTGCATCCAAAGAACACCATACCTACTGTGAAGCATGGGGGTGGAAACATCCTGCTTTGGGGCTGTTTTTCTGCAAAGGGACCAGGACGACTGATCCGTGTAAAGGAAAGAATGAATGGGGCCATGTATCGTAAGATTTTGAGTGAAAACCTCCTTCCATCAGCAAGGGCATTAAAGATGAAACGTGGCTGGGTCTTTCAGCATGACAATGATCCCAAACACACCGCCCTGGCAACGAAGGTGTGGCTTCCTAAGAAGCATTTCAATGTCCTGGGGTGGCCTAGCCAGTCTCCAGATCTCAACCCCATAGAAAATCTTTGGAGGTAGTTGAAAGTCTGTGTTGCCCAGAAACAGCCCCAAAACATCACTGCTCTAGAGGAGATCTGCATGGAGGAATGGGCCAAAATACCAGCAGATACCAACAGAAAACCCTGTGAAGAGTTACAGAAAACGTTTGACCTCTGTCATTGCCAACAAAGGGTATATAACAAAGTATTGAGATAAACTTTTGTTATTGACCAAATACTTATTTTTCACCATCATTTGTCTGTCATAGTTGAAGTGTACCTATGATGAAAATTACAGGCCTCTCTCATCTTTTTAAGTGGGAGAACATGCACAATTGGTGGCTGACTAAATACTTTTCCCCCCCACTGTACATGTACATAGTCCTTCAATCAATCACCCCAACTACCTCATACCCCAGTACACTGACTCGGTACCAGTATTCCTTGTATGTAGCCTGTGAATAGCCTGTTATTTGACTGTGTTGCTATTTTCTTTTCATCCATTTGTCAATTTGATTACTTTTTAACTGAATTGTTGGGAAAGGGCTCGTAAGTATGTATTTCACAGTGAAGTCTACACTTGTATTTCATTTGATATAACCTTGGTTGTGTAATTATATCAAATGCACATTTTAATTGTACAGGCTTGACTTTAAATAAATGACTGAATTAAGTGAATCCGTGGTGCATCAGTTTTATTTTGACCCATAATAGTGTCTGAGATTTAGGCCACAAACATGTAGTTCTGATTCTGAACTTCTCAGGTTGGCCAGTGGGGGGCAGCCGTACATGATTACCACACAGAGCGCTTCTCATTCGCTGGCTGGCTGGGCCCTGGGTTGCCGTGGTAACGGCAGACTTGGCAGTGGCGGCTGGAGATACAGAGGGCAGTGTTGAGCTGGGAGACAGCAGCAGAATCCTAATCAGCAGCTGAACACTGCCACACACACAGTAGTACACACCGAGCACAGTAACACATACACCTAATATTAGATCACATCTATAATCATTATTCAACAGCGGCTTTAGGAGAAGGCTGATGCACTCTCCTGAAACTGTAATCACCTAGCGTTTAATTTCCCTGAGCATGATTGACACATTATAGTAGCAAGTTAGAGTGATGACAGCTGTTGTTGCACAGAACAAGGCTGCCAGTTGTTCAGTTCAATCTTCTGCTGTTGTTGCACAGAACACGGCTGCCAGTTGTTCAGTTCAATCTTCTGCTGTTGTTGCACAGAACAAGGCTGCCAGTTGTTCAGTTCAATCTTCTGCTGTTGTTGCACAGAACAAGGCTGCCAGTTGTTCAGTTCAATCTTCTGCTGTTGTTGCACAGAACAAGGCTGCCAGTTGTTCAGTTCAATCCTCTGCTGTTGTTGCACAGAACAAGGCTGCCAGTTGTTCAGTTCAATCTTCTGCTGTTGTTGCACAGAACAAGGCTGCCAGTTGTTCAGTTCAATCTTCTGCTGTTGTTGCACAGAACAAGGCTGCCAGTTGTTCAGTTCAATCTTCTGCTGTTGTTGCACAGAACAAGGCTGCCAGTTGTTCAGTTCAATCTTCTGCTGTTGTTGCACAGAACAAGGCTGCCAGTTGTTCAGTTCAATCTTCTGCTGTTGTTGCACAGAGTAATGCTGCCAGTTGTTCAGTTCCATCCTCTGCTGTTGTTGCACAGAGTAATGCTGCCAGTTGTTCAGTTCCATCCTCTGCTGTTGTTGCACAGTCAAATTGCGCGTGTGTGTCTGTGTGTGCGCGCGCTTCAGCCCCGTCTTACTAGATGGTAGAAACCAGTGTCGTGCGAGTTCCTCTTCCCCTCCCCAGAAATAAGACAGTGGATGCATAACTACATTCCAGGTTATACAATGTTGACTGGAGGCATGGAACAGCTAGCATGTGTTTAATCCACTCTTATTTGGGTTAAATCCATCTGTGTGAGAGAGGGTGTGTAGAGCCATCACTCCCCCATGCCTCTCTCGTTCATCCCCACTCAGCCCTCCAGTGTACCCTATTCTATGTCGCCAACGCCGTTCTCTCTCACCCACACTCAGCCCTCCACAGCGTGCCCTATTCTATGGCCCACACGCTTGTCTCTGTCACCCCTACTCAGCGTGCCCTATTCTATGGCCCACACGCCTCTCTCTGTCACCCCTACTCAGCGTGCTCTATTCTATGGCCCACATGCCTCTCTCTGTCACCCCAACTCAGCGTGCTCTATTCTATGGCCCACACGCCTCTCTCTGTCACCCCAACTCAGCGTGCTCTATTCTATGGCCCACACGCCTCTCTCTGTCACCCCTACTCAGCGTGCTCTATTCTATGGCCCACACGACTCTCTCTGTCACCCCTACTCAGCCCTCCACAGTGTGCTCTATTCTAAGACTCAAATTCACTGACCTCCATTCAAACCAGCAGCCCATAGAGGCCCAGGAATATCTCCAAATATGGTAGTGCTTTTGGGTGTATTTTATCTACATTGACTGGTGTAGCACAATGGTACACCCTGGTATGTGAATGGTTGCTGTACCTGTCTATGGAAGAGTGCACTGGTATCACTGAGAAAACAGACTGTGTTTGTGTGTGTGTACGTGCATGCGTGCGGGTCAATTTGGAATTTCCGAATTTAATGAATTGGCCACACTCCACAGGAAGAAGAAGTTCAATTAAATTTGAAGGAAGTATAATTTATTAAAAGCAATTTGAACCAATTAAACTGGGACGTGAAACATGAAAGTATCATTAATTTTAAAAATCTAATTTTATTTGTCACATGCTTCGTAAACAGGTGTAGACTAACAGTGAGATACTTACTTACTGGCCTTTCCCAACAATGCAGATATATAAACTCAGCAAAAAAGAAATGTCTTCACACTGTCAACTGCGTTTATTTTCAGCAAACAAAACGTGTATATATTTGTATGAACATAAGATTCAAAAACTGAGACATAAACTGAACAAGTTCCACAGACATGTGACTAACAGAAATGGAATAATGTGTCTCTGAACAAAGGGGGGGGGGGGGGGGGGGGGGTCAAAAACAAAAGTAACAGTCAGTATCTGGTGTGGCCACCAGATGCATTAAGTACTGCAGTGCATCTCCTCCTCCTCCTCCTCCTCCTCCTCCTCCTCCTCAGATTTGCCAGTTCCTGCTGTGAGATGTTACCCCACTCTTCCACCAAGGCATCTGCAAGTTCCCGGACATTTCTGGGTGGAATAGCCCTAGCCCTCACCCTCCGATCCAACAGGTCCCAGACGTGCTCAATGGGATTGAGATCCGGGCTTGTCGCTGGCCATGGCAGAACACTGACATTCCTGTCTTGCAGGAAATCATGCACAGGATGAGCAGTATGGCTGGTGGCATTGTCATGCTGGAGGGTCATGTCAGGATGAGCCTGCAGGAAGGGTACCACATGAGGGAGGAGGATGTCTTCCTTGTAATGCACAGCGTTGAGTTGTCTACAATGACAGCAAGTTCAGTCCGATGATGCTGTGACACATCGCCCCAGACCGTAACGGACCCTCCACCTACAAGTCGATCCCGCTCCAGAGTACAGGCCTCGGTGTAACGCTTATTCCTTCGACGATAAATGCAAATCTGACCATCACCCCTGATGAGACAAAACCGCGACTCGTCAGTGAAGAGCACTTTTTGCCAGTCCTGTCTGTTCCAGCGATGGTGGGTTTGTGCCCATAGGTGACATTGTTGCCGGTGATGTCTGGTGAGGACCTGCCTTACAAGGCACATTCACGCGGCATCTTTCTTTTGGTGTTTTTCAGAGTCAGTAGAAAGGCCTCTTTAGTGTCTTGTGACCTTAATTGCCTACCGTCTGTAAGCGGTTAGTGTCTTAACGACCGTTCCACGGGTGCATGTTCATTAATTGTTTTTGGTTCATTGAACAAGCATGGGAAACAGTGTTTAAACCCTTTACAATGAAGATCTGTGAAGTTTTTTTTTTTAAACAAATCTTTGAAAGACAGGGTCCTGAAAAAAGGGACATTTCTTTTTTTGATTAGTTTATATACACTGTATATATTTTTTTTAGAATACAAAAATGTTTAACTTGAGGAATAAGTACACAATGAGTAACGATAACTTGGCTATATACACTAGATACCAGTAACGAGTCGATGTGCAGGGGTATGAGGTAATTGTGGTAGATATGTACCTATAAGTAGAGGTAAAGTGATTACGCAACAGGATAGATAATAAACTGTAGCAACAGCATACACGGAGTGCACAAAACATAAGCACATCTTCTCTTTCCATGACTTAGACTGACCAGGTGAATCCAGTTGAAAGCTATGATCCCTTATTGATGTCACTTCAATCAGTGTAGATGAAGGGGAGGAGACGGGTTAAAGAAGGATTTTTAAGCCGTGAGACAATTGAGACATGGATTGTTTGTGTGCCATTCAGAGGGTGAATGGGAAAAACAAAATATTTAAGTGCCTTTGAACGGGGTATGGTAGTAGGTGCCAGGTGCACCGGTTTGTGTCAAGAACTGAAACACTGCTGGGTTTGACACTCAACAGTTTCCCGTGTGTATCAAGAATGGTCCACCACCCAAAGGACTCAACTCAATATTAGGAAGGCGTTCCTAATGTTTGGTGTACTCAGTGTATGTGATGAGTCAAAAGAGTTAGTGCAAAAGGGTCAATGCAGATAGTCCAGGCAGCTATCTGGTTAACTATTCAGCAGTCTTACGGCTTGGGGGTAGAAGCTGTTCAGGGTCCTATTGGTTCCAGTTTTGGTGCATCTGCTACCGCTTGCAAGTGCGGTAGCATAGAGAACAGTCCACCACTTGGGTGGCTGGAGTCTTTGACAATCTTTAAGAAATTCCTCTGACACCGCCTGGTATTGAAGTCCTGGATGACAGGAAGTGCTGCCCGTCCGAGTGATGTACTAGGCTGTACACACTACCGTCTGTAGCGCCTTGCGGTCGGATGCCAAGCAGTTGCCATACCAAGTGGTGACGCAGCCAGTTAAGATGCTCTCCAATGGTACAGCATTATAACATGAGGACCTGAGGGCCCATGACAAATCTTTTCAGCCTCCTGAGGGGGAAGAGGTGCTGACTGTGTTGGTGTATGTGGACCATGTTAATTCCTTCGTGATGTGAACACAGAGGAACTTGAAGGTCTCAACCCGCTCCACTACAGCCCTATTGGTGTGTATGGTGGCGTTCTTGGCTCTCTATTTACTGCAGTACACAATCATCTCCTTTGTCTTGCTGATGTTGAGGGATAGATTGTTGTCCTGGCACCATACTGCCAGGTCACGGACCTCCTCCCTATTGGCTGTTTCAACATCGTTGGTGATCAGGCCTACCACCGTCGTGTCGTCAGCAAAAGTAATGGTGGTGTTGTCCTGTGCGGCCATGCAGTCGTGGGTTAACAGGGAGTACAGGAGGGAACTAAACACGTACCCCTAAGGGGCTCCGTGTAGAATGTCAGTGAGACGGATGTATTGTTGCCTACCCTCACCACTTGGGGGTGGCCCGTCAGAAGGTTATTCAGTTGCAGAGGGAGTTGTTCAGTCCCAGGGTTATGAGCTTAATGATGAGCTTGGAGGGCACTATGGTGATGAACTCGGAGCTGTAGTCGATGAACAGCACTCTCACATAGGTGTTCCTCTTGTCCAGGTGGGAGATGGCAGTGTGGAGTACAATAGAGATTGTGTCATCTATGGATCTGTTGGAGGCAGTATGCGATTTGGAGTGGGTCCAGGGTGTCAGGGATTATGGTGTTGATGTGAGCCATGATTCTTCTTTCAAAGCATTTTATGGCTAGAAATGTGAGTGCTATGGGCGATAGTCATTTAAATAGGTTACCTTGGCATTCATGGGCTTAGGAACTATGGTGGTCTGCTTGAGACATGTATGTATTACAGACTGTGTCAGGGAGAGGTTAAAAATGTATCCTTGTGAATGTTAATCTGTTTAAAGGTCTTACTCACATCGGCTATGGAGAGTGAGATCACAGTCGCCCAGAACAGCTGGTGCTCTTATGCATGGAGAATGGAGAATGAGAGGATGGCGCCGCAGGAGATGGCTGCCGATCCCGTAACCAATTGTGCTATTGTGTATGTTTTTTTGCGTTATTTGTAAGTTATTTTGTAGATAATGTTTCTGCCACCGTGTCTTATGACCAAAAAGAGCTTCTAGATATCAGGACAGCGATTACTCACCCCGTACTGGAGGAATTCTTCTTCTTCAACGAGTAGGATGGGAAGGATTTACTTCAGATGCCCAACAAGGCCCTCATTCCCGTCATTTGCAGGAGAAAGAGACGGAGGTATCGTGGACCAAGAGGGTAATCCACCTTTACCATCGGTCCTATTAGCCAACGTACAATCATTCAATACTAAAATAAATGAACTATGATCAGGTATATCCTACCAACGGGACATTAAAAAAGTAGTAATATCTCTACTACAATCTTTCACTGTGTCGTGGTTGAACCATGACATGATTAACATACAGCTGTCGGGTTTTAAGCTTTTTCGGCCGGATAGAACAGCGTCCTCTGGTAAGACAAGGGGTGGCGGCATATGTATTTTTGTAAACACCAGCTGTTGCATGAAATCTAAGGAAGTCTCAAGGTTTGCTCGCCTGAGGAAGAGTATCTCATGAAAAAGTGTAGACCACACTATTTACCAAGAGAGTTTTCATCTGTATTTTTCATAGCTGTCTATATACCACCACAAAACAATCCTGGCACTAAAACTGCACTCAATGAGCTGTATACGGCCATAAGAAAACAGGAAAACTCTCATCCAGAGGCGGCGCTCCTAGTGGCCAGGGACTTTAATACAGGGAAACTTAAATCCGTTTGACCTTATTTCTACCAGCATGTTAAATGTGCAACCACAGGGGAAAAAGTTCTAGACTTTTACTCCACACACAGAGACACATACAAAGCTCTCCCTCACCCTCCATTTGGCACATCCGACCATAATTCTATCCTCCTAGTTCCTGCTTACAAGCAAAAATTCAAGCAGGAACCACTAGTGACTCGCTCAATACGGAAGTGGTCAGATGAAGCAGATCAAATCAAACTTTATTTGTCACATGTGCCGAATACAACAAGTGTAGACCTTACCGTGAAATGCTTACTACCATGAGATGCTAAGCTACAGGACCGTTTTTCTAGCACAGACTGGAATATGTTCCGGGATTCTTACAAAGGCATTCGGGAGTACACCACATCAGTCACTGGCTTCATCAATACGTGCGTCGATGACGTTGTCCCCACAGTGACCGTAAGTACATACTCCAACCAGAAGCCATGGATTACAGGTAACATCCGCACAGACCTAAAGAGTAGAGCTGCCGCTTTCAAGGTGCGGGACTAACCCGGAAGCTTATAAGAAATCCCGCTATGCCGTCCGACGAACCATCAAACAGGCAAAGCGTCAATACAGGACTAAGATTGAATTGTACTACACCGGCTCCGACGCTCGTCGGATGTGGCGGGCTTGCAAACTATTACAGACTACAAAGGGAAGCACAGGCGCGAGCTGCCCAGTGACACGAGCCTACCATACAAGCTAAATTAGTTCTATACTCGCTTCAAGGCAAGTAACACTGAAGCATGCATGAGAGCATCAGCTGTTCCGGACAACTGTGTGATCACACTCTTCGTAGCTGATATAAGAACTTCAAACAGGTCAACATTCACAAGGCCGCAGGGCCAGATGGTTTACCAGGATATGTACTGACCAACTGGCAAGTGTCTTCACTGACATGTTCAACCTGTCCCTGACTGAGTCTGTAATACCAACATGTTTCAAGCAGACCACCATAGTCCCTGTGCCCAAGAACACTAAGGCAACCTGCTTAAATGACTACAGACCCGTAGCACTCACGTCTGTAGCCATGAAGTGCTTTGAAAGGCTGGTCATGGCTCACATCAACACCGTTATCCCAGAAACCCTAGACCCACTCCAATTTGCCCATCGCCCCAACAGATCCACAGATGATGCATTCTCTATTGCACTCCACACTGCCCTTTCCCGCCTGGACAAAAAGGAACACCTATGTGAGAATGCTGTCCATTGACTACAGCTCAGCGTTCAACACCATAGTGCCCTTAACGCTCATCACTAAGCTAAGGACCCTGGGATCGAATACCTCCCTCTGCAACTGGATCCTGGACTTCCTGACGAGCCGCCCCCAGGTGGTAAGGGTAGGTAACAAAACATCCGCCACGCTGATATTCAACATGGGGACCCCTCAGGGGTGCATGCTCAGTCCCCTCCTGCACTCATGACTGCATTGCCAGGCAAGACTCCAACACCATCAAGTTTGCCGATGACACAACAGTTGTAGAACTGATCACCGACAATGATGAGACAGCCTATAGGGAGGAGGTCAGAGACCTGGCCGTGACGTGCCAGGACAACAACCTGTCCCTCAACGTGATCAAGGCAAAGGAGATGATTGTGGACTACAGGAAACGGAGGACCGAGCACACCCCCATTCTCATCGACGGGGCTGCAGTGGAGCAGGTTGAGAGCTTCTGAGAAGCATTGAAAAGCCAGCGAAATGTATATTATCCATGTCCTTGTTCAGCCACAACTCTTTGAAACATAGAATATTACAGTTCTTCAGGTCTCGTTGATAAGATATGTGGAGGCGAAAGAAGCGCACACCTGGTTTGGCGAGGTGCTGGCTAGCAGAGTAGAACACGTCAAATGAAAAGGAGAGCTACACACTCTAGGAGCTCAGATGCAATAATTGAATACCAACTTTCCGACAGCCAAGCTGTCTTCATCAGGGTATAATGAGGAACAATGCGGGTCACTAGTTTATATAGAGTTTGAAAGGACACACACAGGTGTCTATAATCATGGCCAGCTGTAGCTTGATTTCATTGGTTGATTTATATAAATAGAACATGTAAAAAAAAAAGGAAAAAAAAGAAGCATGAGTTGATAACATATGATCATTGATACAACTTGGCTGCATAGGCCTACAAACATTCTTTACAATAGATAGCAAAAACACAAGAATACCTTGTTATTAACTTTTGATGTTTAGTCGTTATATGCTAATATTCCACATGAGGGAAGTATTGATGCCATGGAACATTTTCTTTTGCAACGTGACCCAATTGAACTACCCCCCCAGGTCATGTATTATAACATTGGCTGAAATAGTACTCACACACAACTATTTGATGTTTCAAACGTGTTTTTTTTATCGAGATGAAGGGTACTGCTATGGGACCCCCTATGGCTCC
This sequence comes from Oncorhynchus kisutch, assembly GCF_002021735.2. Lineage (NCBI taxonomy): Eukaryota > Metazoa > Chordata > Actinopteri > Salmoniformes > Salmonidae > Oncorhynchus > Oncorhynchus kisutch. The sequence continues at coordinate 28,553,080 of NC_034197.2, read as the reverse complement.
TAACTAGGTTCATTTGTACGGTATGCATGGTGAAACAATAAATCGTCAGTCCTCTCAAAAAACATTATTATTTGGAAACGGTACATTGATGATATTTTGGTTTTGTGGAGGGTGATACAAAACAGCTCCAGGCATTCCATGCTTCTTACCTCTTGTTCTGAGCACCTGAGATTCACTATGCAATCTGACACACAACAAGTTTCCTTGATCTTTTGATTTTGTGTGAGGATAATGTTCTATACACAGATATTTACAGGAAACCCACTGATTGTAACAGTTTGTTGAGGGTTGATAGCTGTCATCTGCTTCCCTTGAAAAACAGCTTACCCTACAGGCAATTCTGTCTAATCAAAAGAATTTGCAAAAACAATCCGATTTCCACAGAACCATGGCTGTGATGCAAAGAAAATTCAACGAAAGGGGGTCCTAAAATGGTCAGATCGATACTGTTGTTGAGAAAATACAAAACAAATCGAGACATAATCTCTTTCAAGCAAAGTCTGTCAAAAAGAAGCATTATTGCATTCTTACTATGCGCTATTCAATGAGCTCTGAACTAATTAAGGGAATCCTTCACAAACATTGGCACATTCTAAGATCCAATGACAGTATCGGTAATGTGTTTCTGGACCCTCCATTGGTCGCATTCTCAATTGGTAACCTCTGATTTACCATCCCAAAATACCCCCGCACAACGTCTCCTTGCGCCAGATGGAAACTACAAGTGTAACGGCTGCGCTCAATGCAATGGCACTTACCAATGTAGATCCTTCAAACACCCCCAAACAGGCAAACAGATCCCAACCAAAGGTGTTATCACGTGTTCCACTAAGGCAGTTATTTATCTTATAACTTGTCCTTGTGGTAAAAATGATGTGGGGAAAATGAAGAGCAAACTAAAAGTAAGAATCTCTGTGCATCGTAGCACCATTAGGTGGAAAAACTCCATGTACCCATTTGCGGCCCACTTTTTGGAAGTGAACCACTCTATGTTGTTCCTTTGCTATATCGGCATAAAACACATCATCCTCCCTAGGAGAGGGGGTGACCTTGACAATTGGCTGTTAAAACGAGAGGCTGCCTGGATCTTTAATTTAAAGACCCTTGCTCCCTTCGAGGTCTCAATGTAGACTTTGATCTGAAGCCATTCTTGTGATTCTTGTGTTTTTGTCATCTATTGTAAATAATGTTTGTAGGCCTATGCAGCCAAGTTGTATCTATGATCATATGTTATCCATTCATGCTTTTTACATGTTCTATTTCTATCTGTAAATCAACCAATGAAATCAAGCCACAGCTGGCCATGATTATAGACACCTGTGTGTGTCCTTTCAAACTCTATATAAACTAGTGACCCGCATTGTTACTCAATATACCCTGATGAAGATAGCTTGGTTTTCAAACATTGATATTAAACTATTGCGTCTGAGCTCCTAGAGTGTGCAGCTCTCCTTTTCTTTTCCCGTTGATAGGCTGGTCTCGAACAGAGCTCATCCAGTTTGTTCTCTAGTGACTGGACTGTTTGCCAACAGAATGGAGGGTAGAGGCGGTTTATTTGCTTGCCAGTGTCGTCTTGTCAGGATGCCTGCACGTCTGCCTTTTTTGTGCCGTAGCTTCCACTTTCGAGTCCCAGGGACTAGGGCCTGGTACAGAGTAAGCAGAATGTCCAGAGCTGCCGACTCGTTAATGTATAAATTGTCATCTGAATTGAGGTTAGTGATCGCTGTTCTGATCTCCAGAAGCTGTTTTCGGTCATAGCCTGCTATCCACTGCAGCGCCATCTTCATTTGACAAATGTTTTATCAAATGGATATGACACTTATTAATGCAAAGAATACACATACCATTTCCAATATTAGTTTGATTTTAACTCAAAGATGTCAAACAGTATTTTTCATTGTCATGAGATGTTAGATTGTTCCTTTCCAAACTGCAGTCAAAGACAGTACTGTATGAAGACAGGCAGAAACACTGGTTAGTTAAGCTCATGCATAGAAACATGTCCTCGTGTCTAACTGCGATGAAATGAGCATGTGCAGGCTGTCAAATCAAAAACAATCCTTCGATATAAAGTTGTTTTTAAAGAAAATGAAAATGTGTCAGTTTGTCAATTTCACAAGGTTGGTGTAATAACATGTTCAACTACTTAAGATATTGGATCAAGTCTAGGCTGTACCATTAGATTTTGAGAAAATGTACAACTAAGGAAGAATTTTTGTACTTCTTTCATTGACTACTTAAATCCCAAACCACGGCCTGGTCTGCTTGGTCTGTTTAATCTAATGCACTCTTGGAAATGTATTTAAAAAGATTAAGGGAATTTTTAAATATTATAGAATATTTCCAGACCACTGGAAACTGTTTTGGAAGTATGAGTTTTAAAAATGAAATGTTTCAACGTTATGCTACATGGTACTATGGTGATGTGTAGAATAAAGAAGCAGTTTGAATTTCATTGAATTCCATTTAAATAAATTACGCTTCCTTTAATTCAAATTAAATTCCAATTCTGCTACCTGTGGGGTGTTCCAATTCAATTTCAGAATTGAATTTGAAGTAAAGAGCCATTGCCAACTCAATTAAGAATTAACCCTGGTGTTTGTTTCTGTTCAGTTCGGGTGTGTTTGTAAATTCGCCAGAGCGCTCAGAGTGCGCTCTGGCTGTTCCGTAAATTCAGAGCCTTGTCATATTGTCTGTTTGTAAATTCAGAGGGTTTCGCTCTCTGAGCGTTCAGAGCGCACACTGGACGCTCTGGCCAAGGAGTAGGGTTGATTGGAGCATTCTGACCTCACAATGGCAGTCAAGCACCCAAGATAACTGGCTGAAGTTAGTTAGCTTGCTAGCTATTTCCAGACACAAATGAGAGAACACCTCACTCTATTTTTCTCGCCTTAGCAGGGGCTGATTAGGCTCTTTTCATGTTACCCAGAGTGTTGGTGACTAACTGTGCTGCTGGCAACAATTTCATTATGTTTTTTGCCTATGTTTAAAATCAAATCAAATTTTATTAGTCACATACACATGGTTAGCAGATGTTAATGTGAGTGTAGCGAAATGCTTGTGCTTCTAGTTCCAACAGTGCAGTAATATCTGATAAGTAATCTAACAGTTCCACAACAACTACCTTATACACACAAATCTAAAGTGATGGAATAGGAATATGTACATATAAATATATGGATGAGCGATAGCCGAGCGGCAGAGACGAGATGCAATAGATGATATTAAAATGCAGTATGAGATGAGTAATGTAAGATATGTAAACATTATTAAAGTGGCATTATTTAAAGTGACTAGCGATCCATTTATTAAAGTGGCCAATGATTTGAGTCTGTATGAAGGCAGCAGCCTCTGTGTTAGTTATGGCTGTTTAACAGTCTGATGGCCTTGAGATAGAATCTGTTTTTCAGCCTCTCGGTCCTAGCTTTGATGCACCTGTACTGACCTACGCAGAAGAACTTAAAACGTTCAACCTTCTCCACTACCGTCCCATCGATGTGGATAGGGGGGTGCACCCTCTGCTGTTTCCTGAAGCCCACGATCATCTCCTTTGTTTTGTTTACGTTGAGTGAGAGGTTGTTTTCCTGACACCACACTCCTCCGAGTTACACTCAGACGAGAGTGCTCTGAAATCGGAGTAGATGGCCAGAGTGAATTTATGAACACACTCTTCATGTCTGTCAGGGAGAAGCAGAGACTGTGTGTGTGTGTAGAGATGTCTCCTTGACCTCTGTGTGTTCCTCAACTCCTTATCTGGGGCAGAGTGTTCTTGGAGGGATTTGCCTCGGCTTCCCACTCCATCACTGATGAACTCATTGTCTGTCAAAAATGGGATCAGGACAATCGAAGAATATTGAAACATCAACGTCTCTTGTGTGTGTATGTATGGCGGTTGCGTTGATTTTCGATTTGGTAAATATGAGCAGTGGTCATGTTTGTCTCATTCCTGTGCGTGCAAATGTGTACGGAATTTCTCTGTGTGTTTATTTAACTGTTTCTGTGTGGAGAGAGAGAAACAGCAGCACATACACACTCTCAATCTCATGCAGGTACACACACACACACACACACACACACTGTGCCACACTGTGCCACACTGTGTTTGAAATAATCCCTGCTGCACATGGCTGTAAATCCTTGAAAATCTTAAATATTTGATGACTTCATCATTGATGGGGCATGACACCTGGGCTGCCTGCACCCTGCCTGCTCTGTTCCAGCTCTGTACCAGCTCTCCCCAGCCACAGGAGAGGTGATGTAATGCCTAATGGTGGTCCCCCCCCAGGGGATACTACTGGGGCTCAGGATTGAGGAAGATGTTGAGTATTTTTCATGAGTGACGGTAAATCACATGTATACGACTATTCTGATGATAGCGATTAGAAGACATGTTATCCCTATGACACATCTAATGTACCCATGTTTTAGAGGACTAAACCTTGTCCATTGACCTGTGTGTGTGTGTGTGTGTGTGTGTGTGTGTGTGTGTGTGTGTGTGTGTGTGTGTGTGTGTGTGTGTGTGTGTGTGTGTGTGTGTGTGTGTGTGTGTGTGTGTGTGTGTGTGTGTGTGTGTGCGTGCGTGCGTGCGTGCGTGCGTGCGCACACTGATGTGTGTTTGTGCTAGCTTGTATTTCTAAATGTTTTTAGTCTGAATGCAGGCTGCTTGCCTAGCAGGGACCGTAACGATGGTTGTCAGGACTGGCTGGTTGCTAGGTAACAATTACCTGACTGTGCTTTGCTCGCACAGAATTACACAGAGGGCTGTGTGTGTAGGGGAACGGAAAAATACAGCAGAGCACGCTAGCTGCTGGGCAGTGTTTCAGATTCCTACCCTGACAACATGTAATGGTTGTATTTCTATGAGTTTAGGTTAAACTGAATATTGTTGTTTATTCTCTGGGATGGAATGGTAATTTGATAATGTTCCCTTTGATGCTGTATTTGTGAGGACTCATTGGTGCTATATTTCTTTATGTGTTTGTTTAACCAGGCAAGTCTGTTAAGAACAAATTCTTATTTACAAACCCTTCCCTCACCCAGACGATGCTGGGCCAATTGTGCGCCGCACTATGGGACTCCCGATCACGGCCGGTTGTGATATAAACCAGGATCAAACCAGGGTCTGTAGTGACGCCTCTAGCATTGAGATGCTGTGCCTCGGGTATACAGTACACTCTTAGAAAAGTGTATACTGTAGGATAACCTTTTGAAGAACCCTTTTGGTTCGAGGTAGAGCCATTTTTTTTCCCACAAAGGCGTCTACTTCTGCAGGGGTAGTCAACTCTTACCCCACGAGGTTGGGAGCCAGCTCGTTTTCTGTTCTGCCTGATAATTAACTGCACACACCTGGTGTCCCAGGTCTAAATCAGTTCCTGGTTAGAGGGTAACAATGGGAAAACATGCAGTGGAACTGGCTTCCAGGTCCAGAGTGGAGTTTGAAGGTCCTGTACGTACAGCTGCAGAACCCTTTTGGAAACCTTTTGTGTATATAGGTCAGAGGTTGCATTAGGGTTGTGGGTGTTGCATTGGTAAAACTGAAAGTGAGTCTGTACTGTAAGTTGTGAACAGGCTGGTTGGGGTGGACATAGATTTATGTGTGGTCTGTGGTTAAGCTGTGTGAGTCCATGGGAAGATGAGGTGATGCAGGGCCACACGGCTGTGTGACAGATGTCTGTCTGTCTGAAACAGTTCTATATCTATTTTATTCGATGGGCCAATCTGTTCTGTTCTATATCTATGAGAAGGCTTTTGTTCCCAAATCATTTTGTTTCTAACTAATCAGGGGGTCAAATAATAATCATAACCTCAATTAGTTGATTAGTTATAATCAGAAGATGAATTCATCTCTGAGTAGCTGATTTGCTGAACTTCAAGTGGCTACTAGTAAGTGGTATATACTCTCAAATGGTGAACACATTTTAGCTACAAAGAACTAAACTTTTCCTTTCTAATAATATAACCAGCCATTTAAAGATGCACTATGCAGAAAAAGCTCTGCCATTTCCTGGTTGCTAAAATTAAAATAGTTTGCCTAATTTCAGTTTGTGACTAAACAAGCAACCATTGTGTCGTTAATCATTGTACCATCTAAACCGCTGTGAAATATATTTTTCATAACTAAAAATATAGTATTTTCAGATATTTGAAGCTGGTGTACAAAACCAAAAATAAAAGATGCAATAACGATACTTAAGAACGGGAAGCATAGAAATATCACACATAAGAACTGATCTATAACTCACATGTCTATGCAAATTTGGTCGGGTCACCCAGAAAGTTACATATTGTAGCTATAAAAAATATTTTCTTCAAAAAATTATAACAAATAAATCTATTTTTATTTAATATGACTGTTCATGTTAAACTTGTTGTATTATGTTTTTAACGATCTATACACATTGAATAGTGTCATTACAATATATATTAATAAGCAGCTTCCATCATGGTCAGGGGTCTGTGTGGAGAGATGCTGGCCAATGCCCCCAAAATGGCTGGCCAGCTCCCCAGACATGGATGATATATTTGGAGATCATTAAACGGTCCTAAATGAGACCCTGGCGTGAGAGAGAGCCCTGGCCATCTGGCCCCATTGTGACTCCTCTCCTTCTGGGAGACTGAGGGCTTCATTCAAACACAGCAGAGAGGGAGCGCGTCAGGGGCTCTGATTGGACAGATGCTGACTGAACCTGGCAGCTCTTAGCAAATCAGGGAACTGTTGTTCTCAATTACCTCAGCCCACCTCGCTTGCTGTTTGTGCATGTCTGTCTTATCTTTCTCTTTCTCTCCATTTCTCTCTCTCGCTCTCTCTACTTCCCCCTCTCACAATTTCTCTCTATCTATTTCTGTCTTTCTCTTTTCTTCTTCCTTCCTTCCTTCCTCCTCCTCTCTCTCTCTCTCTCTCTCTCTCTCTCTCTCTGTGCCTGTGGGTGAAGTTGAGCAGACGTGGTGAGGTCCATCAGCTATGTGGCAGCTGAAACATTCACTGCTGCTAATCAACCAGCTCTGATTTGGTCCCAAAATGATGACTTCACCAGAGTGTAATGAATATACTGCCACTGCCAGATAGGAATTACATGTGCTACTTGTGAAACCAAAAGAAACATGTCATTCCTTGGTAAACAACACATGTATGGCATGACAACAATAGTCAGAGGAGTGGGCTGAAGCACATACAGATCCAACACCTGGCACACAAAATGTTCAAATGTTCAAATTTGCTATGCAAATTGTGTATTATGAAATGAGGCGTAACCATTGTTCCTGTGTGGTTTCCCTGTGCAGGTAACAAGCTGAACAAGGACTTGAAGCTCTACCTGAGCCTGAGGTTTCAGAAGTCCTCCCCCGACCATGAGCTCCAACAGACCATCAGAGCTAACCTCTACCACCATGCTATGCCTTGTGAGTTCCACCCCCTAATCTTCAGTCTCATCTTCGTCTTGCTCCTCCTAAAACTCCTCATCATCCTCACAATATTCCTTCTCTGCCTCCCCTTTCACCCCACCTCATCTTTCCCTCTAACTCCTCATAATATCCCCCCCCCCCACCCCACCTCATCTTTCCCTCTAACTCCTCATAATATCCCCCCACCCCCACCCCACCTCATCTTTCCCTCTAACTCCTCATAATATCCCCCCCCCACCCCACCTCATCTTTCCCTCTAACTCCTCATAATATCCCCCCCCCACCCCACCTCATCTTTCCCTCTAACTCCTCATAATATCCCCCCCCCACCCCACCTCATCTTTCCCTCTAACTCCTCATAATATCCCCCCCCCCACCCCACCTCATCTTTCCCTCTAACTCCTCATAATATCCCCCCCCCCCACCCCACCTCATCTTTCCCTCTAACTCCTCATAATATCCCCCCCCCCCACCCCACCCCATCTTTCCCTCTAACTCCTCATAATATCCCCCCCCCCCACCCCACCTCATCTTTCCCTCTAACTCCTCATAATATCCCCCCCCCACCCCACCCATAAAGGAACATACACTCTTAGAAAAAAAGGTGCTATCTAGGACCTTAAAGGGTTCTTCGGCTGTGGGTTCCATGTAGAACCATTTCCAGAGAGGGTTCTATCTGGAATCCAAAAAGGGTTCTACCTGGAATCAAAAAGGGTTCTCCTATGGGGACAGACCAAAAACCCATTTTTCTAAGTGCGTAGACACAAATAAGCCATTCAGATGTACCGTAATCTAATAAAAATGTTCTGGGTTTTTGGAACGCCAGTGATCCACTTGTCCTCCCGACACTGGAAATCTGCCCTCCCAGATGTTTCACTTAACTACAGTACAGTGTGTGGTGTGGTGGGCCAATGACCTGGGTGGATGCCAGAGCAGACAACTGTGTACTGTGAGGTCAGCTCATTATCTGTTGGATGTGATTGGTGCTGGGCATGGTACACTTCTGCAGTACAACATTATGTGACAGTTTACTCCATGTAGTCGCTGATACATTTGAATAGTATGTTTTTGAAAGTGGAGCTTTACATTCAAAATATTCTGGTCGAGTGGTCTGTTGTGGATAGGCCGTGAACCTTCCTCTGAATCAATGAAGCCCTGCTAATCAACCACAGTGCATATTGTCAAGGACCTGACAGCAGTTGCTCACGTGTGTGAGTGTGTGTTTGGCTGCATGTTGTGTGTGGCTGTTGTGATGTTCTCAGTGGGGACGTTGTTTTCATGATCACATGTCTCAGTCACAAGCAAAATCCCATCAGTGGAGAGAGACATTCCCTTTCCTACCACACAGCACCTCTTTATGCATCTGGGATGTGAAACTGTGTGTGTGTGTGTGTGTGTGTGTGTGTGTGTGTGTGTGTGTGTGTGTGTGTGTGTGTGTGTGTGTGTGTGTGTGTGTGTGTGTGTGTGTGTGTGTGTGTGTGTGTGTGTGTGTGTGTGTGTGTGTGTGTGTGTGTGTGTGTGGCTTTACCTCTTTTCTTTTTGTCTCTCTTTTTCTACCATTCGCTCTCTCTGTATCCTTCTTTCTCTCTCTCTGTATGCTTCTTTCTCTCTCTGTATCCCTCTTTCTCTCTCTTCTCTGTATCCCTCTTTCGCTCTCTCCTCTGTGACTGGTAAATCCTCTATGAGCTGCTCTCCCGGTAGCCTGACTGGGATTATGATGTTCTGATATATTGAAAATAGATTTGTTGCCTGATTATGTGATGAACATGTTGAGCTCTAGAACATATCCCAACAGGGAGATGGGGAAATGACCCAGGCTCAGAGGACAGAAAGAGCAGGAATTCCCAAAACATCCATACTGTCCTGGCGGGTCCACCAAATCCAACATGACTGGGTTTTTTTGGTGTTTTATTTTTCCTTTTATTTAACTAGGCAAGTCAGCTAAGAACAAATTCTTATTTTCAATGACGGCCTAGGAACAGTGGGGCGGCAGGGTAGCCTAGTGGTTAGAGCGATGGAATAGTAACCGGAAGGTTGCAAGTTCAAACCCCTGAGCTGACAAGGTACAAATCTGTCATTCTGCCCCTGAACAGGCAGTTAACCCACTGTTCCTAGGCCGTCATTGAAAATAAGAATTTGTTCTTAACTGACTTGCCGAGTTAAAACCATTTGTGACTAGGGGGCAGTATTTTCATTTTTGGAAAAATAACGTTCCCGTAGTAAACGGGATATTTTGCCAGGACAAGATGCTAGAATATGCATATAATTGACGGCTTAGGATAGAAAACACTCTAAAGTTTCCAAAACTGTAAAAATATTGTCTGTAAGTATAACAGAACTGATGTTGCAGGCGAAAGCCTGAGAAAAATCCAATCCGGAAGTGCCTCATGTTTTGAAAGCGCTGCGTTCCAATGCGTCCGTATTGAGCAGTGAATGGGCTATCAACCAGATTACTCTTTCTCCGTATTCCCCAAGGTGTCTACAGCACTGTGACGTAGTTTTACGCATTTATGTTGAAGAATACCCGTAAGCGGCTACATTGCACAAATGGTCACCTGATGGCTCCCAGAGTGACTCTCGCGTAAAATACAGAGGTAGCCATTATTCCAATCGGTCCTACTGAAAAACGAATTGTCCCGGTGGATATATTATGGAATAGATATTTGAAAAACACCTTGAGGATTGATTATAAACAACGTTTGCCATGTTTCTGTCGATATTATGGAGCTAATTTGGAATATTTTTCGCCGTTGTAGTGACCGCAAGCCAAACGTGAAACACAAACGGAGCTATTTCGCCTACAAAAATGATATTTTGGGAAAAAGGAACATTTGCTATCTAACTGGGAGTCTCGTGAGTGAAAACATCCTGAAACTCATCAAAGGTAAACAATTTAATTTGATTGCTTTTTTGATTTCCGTGACCAAGTTACCTGCTGCTAGCTGGACAAAATGCTATGCTAGGCTATCGATAAACTTACACAAATGCTTGTCTAGCTTTGGCTGTAAAGCATATTTTGAAAATCTGAGATGACAGGGTGATTAACAAAAGGCTAAGCTGTGTCTCAATATATTTCAGTTGTGATTTTCATGAATAGGAATATTTTCTAAGAATATTTATGTCCGTTGCGTTATGCTAATTAGTGTCAGTCGATGATTACGCTCCCGCATGCGGGATGGGGAGTCACCAGAGGTTAAATAAAGGTTAAAAAAAAATATTGAAATAAAACCACCTGTTCTGGGGCAGAACAACAGATTTGTACCTTGTCAGCTCGTGGATTTGAACTTGCAACTTTCCGGTTACTAGTCCAACGCTCTAACCACTAGGCTACCCTGCCGCCCCTGTTGAATATAGTATGGTCACAGATCTGTATGTGTTTTCGTCAGCTCCTTTCTTGCCAAACATACACTATTTATTCCATGGCATGATCAGGGAGTTGGCTAAGCACTACACCACTGACTGCTTTTGGAATCTTGATCTCCTTCCTAAGGGAAAGACAAGCGATTGTGGATAAACACACATGCAAATCTTGTTGCCTTCACACGTTCACCTGTATTTCAGTGGGGAACCCTGGGCAGAGTAATGTGGAGAAGAGGGATGGTTAAAATAAATGGAGCCAGAGAGACCAGTGCTTAGTCAGATAGTTGCCCCTGGAAATAGCCATTGATAAATGCACAAAGATGAGCCCCTGTTTAATCATTCATAGGAAATACTCCTTCTTATTTGGTTAAATCTGAAATTAAAATTGTCTGGCCCTAAAATTAAACTTCTGGATAGGTTTTTCAGAAATCCCAGTTGGAAAATTCCCGGAAGCAGGAAATCCTGAACCATCCGACCAGGATTTCCGGAAAACCTTGACATTTTGCGAAAGTTACTGGAATTTGGCAACCCTAATCATGTTGTCCATGTTTGTGTTTTTTCCTCTCTCAACATCTCTCTCTCTTTCTCCCAGTTCCATGCCACCGATTTCAATTAAATTCAAATGGTTCTATGACATGACAAGACAAATCTTTAACTCCCAAAGCAGTGAAATAAAATGGACCCACACTCCTTCTCTGTCCTCTCTTTCCCTTTGTCTCCCTCCTTCTCCTCCCCCTTTCCCAGCACATGTGTTGTTGTCTCTCTGCCCACTTCTTGTCTCCCCATGCCTGACTCTAACAGGTGCTTGTTTCTCCGCCACAGGCTCGAGTGTTGCTTTGTGTTTCTAGGAAGAGGACACTCGCCATGTGAACTCCCCACCCCCTCCTTCCCTTTCTCCCTCCTTCCCAGCCCTGCTGCTACAGATGGCCTTTGTTATCATGTGCCGCAAATGTCACAATTGACAGAGAAGCTTCTCTCTCTCGTTCTCTCTCTCGGGATTCATTTCCATCTCACGTCTACAGCTGCTGCTCTGCTCCAACATGAAGGTTATCTCAGCATTATCCCAGTGTTAGAGTCACCTAGCAAACCAACCGACCAACCCTCCATCCCTCCCCCACATTATCTCTCTGCCCCCTCTCTCTCCTCTCTTTCATTTCAAATCCTCTACTGATTGTCAGCGTCCCTGTAGCTTGACGGTGGCTCTCTCTCTGTCACACGCTCCTGCTGTCTCTCTGTTTCTGCTCTCTCTCTCTCTCTCACTCTCTGCCTCCCTCTCATTCAACCTCACTCTCTCGCTTTCCCATTTTCTACTCCACCGCCGAGCTGGGGAAATCATTGTTGGGAGACAAATTTCTCTGTTTGCAGCTCACACAAAGAAAGGATTACGGCTTGATTCACTGGCTCCGTCTCTCCACATCCAGGCAAGTGGCAGCTCTTCTTATTCTATCCTTCTCCGTCTCTCCACATCCAGGCAAGTGGCAGCTCTTCTTATTCTATCCTTCTCCGTCTCCTTCATTGTCGCCGTCTACCATCCGTTCGGTGAAGCCTGTGATGTATGCAGGGGAGCAAGGAGGGAAATGCATGGCTGAATGTGATTGTGGTTGATGGTGTGTATATAAGCTAAAAAGGGAATCGGGGAGGTGGGGTTGGAGGTTGGGGGTGGGGATGAGGTGAAGGAAGGGGAGGTGGGGTTGGAGGTTGGGGGTGGGGATGAGGTGAAGGAAGGGGAGGTGGGGTTGGAGGTTGGGGGTGGGGATGAGGGGAAGGAAGGGGAGGTGGGGTTGGAGGTTGGGGGTGGGGATGAGGTGAAGGAAGGAAGGATGGAAGGGGAGGGGAGGTGGGGTTGGAGGTTGGGGGTGGGGATGAGGTGAAGGAAGGGGAGGTGGGGTTGTAGGTTGGGGGTGGGGATGAGGGTGGGGATGAGCGAAGGAAGGGGAGGTGGGGAGGGGTTGGAGGTTGAGGTGGGGATGAGGTGAAGGAAGGAGAAGGGAGAGTGGGTTTGGAGGTTGGGAGTTGGGGGTGGGGATGAGGTGAAGGAAAGGGAGGGGGAGGCAGGCACACTAGGCCAGGCACGTCCAAACCAGAGGGACAGATGGCAAGTAGCCGTGGAGCTTTTTTCCTCTTTTTCATTTTTTTATTTGCAGGCTTTGTGTAAGGCCCACTAGTACACAGACCTTCTTTTCAAGGAGCCAGAGACTGCTGCACTCCGTAACTGAAAGAAAGGGGTGGTTAGGGGAGGTGTGGGCAGTCTGAAGAAGGAGTAGGAGAGAGAGGGGGGGGGGGGTCGCTGTGGAGGCAGAGTAGGAGAGAGAGGAGGGGTCGCTGTGGAGGCAGAGTAGGAGAGAGAGGAGGGGTCGCTGTGGAGGCAGAGTAGGATAGAGAGGGGGGGTCGCTGTGGAGGCAGAGTAGTATAGAGAGGGGGGTCGCTGTGGAGGCAGAGTAGCATAAAGAGGGGGGGTCGCTGTGGAGGCAGAGTAGGAGAAAGAGGAGGGGTCGCTGTGGAGGCAGAGTAGGATAGAGAGGGGGGGTCGCTGTGGAGGCAGAGTAGTATAGAGAGGGGGGTCGCTGTGGAGGCAGAGTAGGATAGAGAGGGGGGTCGCTGTGGAGGCAGAGTAGGAGAGAGAGGAGGGGTCACTGTAGAGGCAGAGTAGTATAGAGAGGGGGGGTCGCTGTGGAGGCAGAGTAGCATAGAGAGGGGGATTACTGTGGAGGCAGAGTAGGATAGAGAGGGGGGGTTGCTGTGGAGGCAGAGTAGCATAGAGAGGGGGATTACTATGGAGGCAGAGTAGGATAGAGGGGGGGTTGCTGTGGAGGCAGAGTAGGATAGAGATGGGGGGGGTCGCTGTGGAGGCAGAGTAGCATAGAGAGGGGGATTACTGTGGAGGCAGAGTAGGATAGAGAGCGGGGGTTGCTGTGGAGGCAGAGTAGGATAGAGATGGGGGGGTCGCTGTGGAGGCAGAGTAGCATAGAGAGGGGGATTACTATGGAGGCAGAGTAGGATAGAGAGGGGGGTTGCTGTGGAGGTTGAGTAGGAAAGAGAGGGGGGGTTACTGTGGAGGCAGAGTAGGATAGAGGGGGGGTTGCTGTGGAGGCAGAGTAGGATAGAGAGAGGGGGTCACTGTGGAGGCAGACTAGTATAGAGGGGGGGGGTTGCTGTGGAGGCAGAGTAGGATATAGAGAGGGGGTTTGCTGTGGAGGCAGAGTAGGATAGAGGGGGGGTTGCTGTGGAGGCAGAGTAGGATAGAGAGAGGGGGTCACTGTGGAGGCAGACTAGTATAGAGAGGGGGGGTTGCTGTGGAGGCAGAGTAGGATATAGAGAGGGGGTTTGCTGTGAAGGCAGAGTAGGAGAGAGAGGAGGGGTCGCTGTGGAGGCAGAGTAGTATAGAGAGGGGGGGTCGCTGTGGAGGCAGACTAGTATAGAGAGGGGGGGTTGCTGTGGAGGCAGAGAAGGATAGAGGGGGGGTCGCTGTGGAGGCAGAGTAGAATAGAGAGGAGGGGTTGCTGCGGAGGCAGAGTAGGATAGAGAGGGGGGATTACTGTGGAGGCAGAGAAGGATAGAGAGAGGGGGTCACTGTGGAGGCAGACTAGTATAGAGAGGGGGGGTTTCTGTGGAGGCAGATAACGATAGAGGGGGGGTCGCTGTGGAGGCAGAGTAAGATAGAGAGGGGGGGTCGCTGTGGAGGCAGAGTAGGATAGAAAGGGGGGGTTGCTGTGGTGGCAGAGTAGGATAGAGAGGGGGGGGTCGCTGTGGAGGCAGAGTAGGATAGAAAGGGGGGGTCGCTGTGGAGGCAGAGTAGGATATCAAATCAAATCAAATTTATTTACATAGCCCTTCGTACATCAGCTGATATCTCAAAGTGCTGTACAGAAACCCAGCCTAAAACCCCAAACAGGAAGCAATGCAGGTGTAGAACCACGGCTAGAGAGGGGGGTAGCTGTGTAGGCAGAGTAGGATAGAGAGGGGGGGTTGCTGTGGAGGCAGAGTAGGTTTTTCAAAAGGGGTGGATAGGAGAGGGGGGGGTCGATGGGGGTCACCAGCCCCAGAATGCATGGAGGTCAGGTCCAGATGCTGTGGGAACAAAAGGGCTTTTCTGGGGGAATGGCAGGGGGGAAGCGTGGCACTCGCCATTGTGTGTGTCGCTGCATTGCAGGGTGCTGCCGGAGAGCCTCATGCTAATGTTGGTCATTCAGTCCTCTAATGGATGGGCACAAGCTTCTGTTAGCCTGCTTTTCACAGTCACTCGGTTAATATTTCCTTCATGTAGCCAGTCTAGCGCCTGCGCTAACAAATCTAGGCATTCGGTACGAGAAGAAGAAGCGATAGCGGAATGGTAACGTCAAAGCGATAGCGTCAAGGAAGTTGGGCAAATGTGTTTGTGCATTTTAATGACATGATGACAGGTGCTGAGTAGTGTGTGTTGTTGTGTGTGCGTATGTATGTGTGTGTGTAGGCGGATTGTGTGTATGTATGAACACAACATATTTGTTGTGTGTGTGGGTAATGCATCATATGTCTTTTGAAGCCGTATTAAACCCCAATGATGTAAACACACACACACTTTGTGTGATTGACAACCCAGCAGTAGGAGTGGGTGGTGGAGGGCACTGGGGGTGGCAGCCTTTGACTTTACTATTCCTTATACCAATGTGCAGATCATCCAAAACAATCTCAAATATTTATCTCCTTACTCTGGGACCTTCTGCATCTGCTGATATAGTGATGATTTGTACTTTCTACGAGGTTGTTTTACACCAAGGAGCAATTGGATGGTCTTCATTAAGATCAAACAAATATTTAGCAGATGTTATTGCAGGTGTAGCGAAATGCTTGATATTCCATTGGTTTTGATTTGTCACTACAGAGTCTACACCTCGGACCATAACGGTCTGTGTAAAGTCATCCAGCATTCATTCTGATAGCAGGTCTGTGTAAAGTCATCCACCATTCATTCTGATAGCAGGTCTGTGTAAAGTCATCCACCATTCATTCTGAAAGCAGGTCTGTGTAAAGTCATCCACCATTCATTCTGATAGCAGGTCTGTGTAAAGTTATCCAACATTCATTCTGATAGCAGGTCTGTGTAAAGTCATCCACCATTCATTCTGATAGCAGGTCTGTGTAAAGTCATCCACCATTCATTCTGATAGCAGGTCTGTGTAAAGTCATCCACCATTCATTCTGATAGCAGGTCTGTGTAAAGTCATCCACCATTCATTCTGATAGCAGGTCTGTGTAAAGTCATCCAACATTCATTCTGATAGCAGGTCTGTGTAAAGTCATCCACCATTCATTCTGATAGCAGGTCTGTGTAAAGTCATCCAACATTCATTCTGATAGCAGGTCTGTGTAAAGTCATCCACCATTCATTCTGATAGCAGGTCTGTGTAAAGTCATCCACCATTCATTCTGATAGCAGGTCTGTGTAAAGTCATCCACCATTCATTCTGATAGCAGGTCTGTGTAAAGTCATCCACCATTCATTCTGATAGCAGGTCTGTGTAAAGTCATCCAACATTCATTCTGATAGCAGGTCTGTGTAAAGTCATTCACCATTCATTCTGATAGCAGGTCTGTGTAAAGTCATCCACCATTCATTCTGATAGCAGGTCTGTGTAAAGTCATCCACCATTCATTCTGATAGCAGGTCTGTGTAAAGTCATCCACCATTCATTCTGATAGCAGGTCTGTGTAAAGTCATCCAACATTCATTCTGATAGCAGGTCTGTGTAAAGTCATCCACCATTCATTCTGATAGCAGGTCTGTGTAAAGTCATCCAACATTCATTCTGATAGCAGGTCTGTGTAAAGTCATCCAACATTCATTCTGATAGCAGGTCTGTGTAAAGTCATCCAACATTCATTCTGATAGCAGGTCTGTGTAAAGTCATCCACCATTCATTCTGATAGCAGGTCTGTGTAAAGTCATCCACCATTCATTCTGATAGCAGGTCTGTGTAAAGTCATCCAACATTCATTCTGATAGCAGGTCTGTGTAAAGTCATCCAACATTCATTCTGATAGCAGGTCTGTGTAAAGTCATCCACCATTCATTCTGATAGCAGGTCTGTGTAAAGTCATCCACCATTCATTCTGATAGCAGGTCTGTGTAAAGTCATCCACCATTCATTCTGATAGCAGGTCTGTGTAAAGTCATCCAACATTCATTCTGATAGCAGGTCTGTGTAAAGTCATCCAACATTCATTCTGATAGCAGATATTTCCAAGATAGAAATGCAGTTTGGGGCCCTATTCAATCAAGCAAGCCCAATCACCAGGATTCAGAAATACATCTAAAATTGAATAATTTGAGTGCTTCAATGATGCATGTTTGAATTAATTTACTCAACAAAACCATATGTACAGTGAGATTTTCAAAGAAGCTACAGTATAAGGAAACAGTGTATCATTTTTAACATATCCATGGTGACCAGTTTTGACTGAAGAGACCCCTTTTTAGGTCAAGGTTGTCTTTAGGTCAGTTATTAGGGATCATTCTGATTGGTTAGATCACTCTCTTCCCAGAGTGCAATCTGATGAGGCTTACTCTCTGAGTGTATCACTTCCTCGTTGACTAGCTCATTGGCTCAGAGGTGGACTCTAGTCCTGCCTTCTCCATCCTGCCGATCTGCTCGGGCCAATTTGGGAGCCATAACTGTCTAGGGATCAGAGAGAGAGAGAACAGAGAGCACACATGTCTGAATAAACCATGTCCAATCTCTCCCTACTATTAATAGAGCAGGAAAGCATCATGACATTCTTCCAAGGAATCTAGTGATATGGAATGAATGGTGGATGATGGACTGCAATTATGTTACTATCGTGTTTTGGAAGATTGGCAAAATCCCCCAAAAATAAACTATTGATGATGAACTAAGATTCACTGTTTCTGTCAGATTCCTTAAGATATTTGACTCCCTTGTGTGTGATCTTATGATAGTGTTTGTGTGACTCCTGTATTGTGTGTATGTGTGTGATCTTATGATAGTGTTTGTTAACATACATGCAGTATATTGTGTTTGTCTGTGTGTGTGTTAGTGAGTTCGGCCAGCTACCTCCAGGCGGAAGGTATGATAGGCTACATCCTGATTGATGGGAGACAGGAAATGTTCATGTGGCCATCTATAATTTCTCACCAAACAATCAGAGGATCACAGGGTGAGAAATTATTAATTCTGAAACACTAAAAATAGCAGCTGCTCCCTCCTACCCTCTGCTTGGCTCACTCCTTCACCCTGCTTGGCTCCCTCCTTCCCTCTGCTTGGCTCCCTCCTACCCTCTGCTTGGCTCACTCCTTCACCCTGCTTGGCTCCCTCCTTCCCTCTGCATGGCTCCCTCCTTCCCTCTGCTTGGCTCCATCCTTCCCTCTGCTTGGCTCCCTCCTTCCCTCTGCTTGGCTCCCTCCTTCCCTCTGCTTGGTTCCCTCCTTCCCTCTGCATGGCTCCCTCCTTCTCTCTGCTTGGCTCCCTCCTTCCCTCTGCATGGCTCCCTCCTTCCCTCTGCTTGGCTCCCTCCTTCCCTCTGCATGGCTCCCTCCTTCCCTCTGCTTGGCTCCCTCCTTCCCTCTGCTTGGTTCCCTCCTTCCCTCTGCATGGCTCCCTCCTTCTCTCTGCTTGGCTCCCTCCTTCCCTCTGCATGGCTCCCTCCTTCCCTCTGCTTGGCTCCCTCCTTCCCTCTGCATGGCTCCCTCCTTCCCTCTGCTTGGCTCCATCCTTCCCTCTGCTTGGCTCCCTCCTTCCCTCTGCTTTGCTCCATCCTTCCCTCTGCATGGCTCCCTCCTTGCCTCTTCATGGCTCCCTCCTTCCCTCTGCTTGGCTCCATCCTTCCCTCTGCTTGGCTCCCTCCTTCCCTCTGCATGGCTCCCTCCTTCCCTCTGCTTGGCTCCCTCCTTCCCTCTGCATGGCTCCCTCCTTCCCTCTGCTTGGCTCCATCCTTCCCTCTGCTTGGCTCCCTCCTTCCCTCTGCTTGGCTCCCTCCTTCCCTCTGCATGGCTCCCTCCTTCCCTCTGCATGGCTCCCTCCTTCCCTCTGCTTGGCTCCCTCCTTCCCTCTGCTTGGTTCCCTCCTTCCCTCTGCTTTGCTCCCTCCTTCCCTCTGCTTGGCTCCCTCCTTCCCTCTGCATGGCTCCCTCCTTCCCTCTGCTTGGCTCCATCCTTCCCTCTGCATGGCTCCCTCCTTCCCTCTGCTTGGCTCCCTCCTTCCCTCTGCTTGGCTCCCTTCTTCCCTCTGCTTGGCTCCCTCCTTCCCTTTGCATGGCTCCCTCCTTCCCTCTGCTTGGCTCCCTCCTTCCCTCTGCTTGGTTCCCTCCTTCCCTCTGCTTTGCTCCATCCTTCCCTCTTCTTGGCTCCCTCCTTCCCTCTGCATGGCTCCCTCCTTCCCTCTGCTTGGCTCCCTCCTTCCCTCTGCATGGCTCCCTCCTTCCCTCTGCTTGGCTCCATCCTTCCCTCTGCTTGGCTCCCTCCTTCCCTCTGCTTTGCTCCATCCTTCCCTCTGCATGGCTCCCTCCTTCCCTCTGCATGGCTCCCTCCTTCCCTCTGCTTGGCTCCATCCTTCCCTCTGCTTGGCTCCCTCCTTCCCTCTGCATGGCTCCCTCCTTCCCTCTGCTTGGCTCCCTCCTTCCCTCTGCTTGGCTCCATCCTTCCCTCTGCTTGGCTCCCTCCTTCCCTCTGCTTGGCTCCCTCCTTCCCTCTGCATGGCTCCCTCCTTCCCTCTGCTTTGCTCCATCCTTCCCTCTGCATGGCTCCCTCCTTCCCTCTGCATGGCTCCCTCCTTCCCTCTGCTTGGCTCCATCCTTCCCTCTGCTTGGCTCCCTCCTTCCCTCTGCATGGCTCCCTCCTTCCCTCTGCTTGGCTCCCTCCTTCCCTCTGCTTGGCTCCATCCTTCCCTCTGCTTGGCTCCCTCCTTCCCTCTGCTTGGCTCCCTCCTTCCCTCTGCATGGCTCCCTCCTTCCCTCTGCATGGCTCCCTCCTTCCTTCTGCATGGCTCCCTCCTTCCCTCTGCTTGGCTCCCTCCTTCCCTCTGCTTGGCTCCCTCCTTCCCTCTGCATGGCTCCCTCCTTCCCTCTGCTTGGCTCCCTCCTTCCCTCTGCTTGGCTCCCTCCTTCCCTCTGCATGGCTCCCTCCTTCCCTCTGCTTGGCTCCCTCCTTCCCTCTGCATGGCTCCCTCCTTCCCTCTGCTTGGCTCCATCCTTCCCTCTGCTTGGCTCCCTCCTTCCCTCTGCTTGGCTCCCTCCTTCCCTCTGCATGGCTCCCTCCTTCCCTCTGCTTGGCTCCATCCTTCCCTCTGCTTGGCTCCCTCCTTCCCTCTGCTTGGCTCCCTCCTTCCCTCTGCATGGCTCCCTCCTTCCCTCTGCTTGGCTCCCTCCTTCCCTCTGCTTGGTTCCCTCCTTCCCTCTGCTTTGCTCCATCCTTCCCTCTTCTTGGCTCCCTCCTTCCCTCTGCATGGCTCCCTCCTTCCCTCTGCTTGGCTCCCTCCTTCCCTCTGCATGGCTCCCTCCTTCCCTCTGCTTGGCCCCCTCCTTCCCTCTGCTTGGCTCCCTCCTTCCCTCTGCTTGGCTCCCTTTGTGGTCTACATCGGGCTACTATCCTATTCTGTTTCACTAGTCTTCAGTACTATAGAGACACGCTGTGGATGTCATTTGGTGTTCATCCACTGAAGCCAGGGTTTTGCGGGTAGCTTTAGCGACGCAGGTGAGATCTACAGTAACATGTTTGAAATGGTACCTTCCCATGGAAACATCTACCATGACAGTGTAGTATTGTTAACGTTATTGTTAGTATTGTTAATGTTAGTATTGTTAATGTTAGTATGGTTAATGGTAACGTTATTGTTAATGTTAGTATGGTTAATGTTAACATTATTGTTAATGTTAGTATTGTTAATGTTGACGTTATTGTTAATGTTAGTATTGTTAATGTTAACAGTATTGTTAATGGTAACAGTATTGTTAATGTTAGTATTGTTAATGTTGACGTTATTGTTAATGTTAGTATTGTTAATGTTAACGTTATTGTTAATGTTAGTATTGTTAATGTTAACGTTATTGTTGATGTTAATATTGTTATTGTTCACATTATTGTTCACATTATTATTAATGTTAACATTATTGTTAATGTTAGTATTGTTAGTGTTAACATGATTGTTAATGTTAGTATTGTTAATGTTAACGCTATTGTTAACGTTATTGTTAATGTTAGTATTGTTAATGTTATTGTTAATGTTAACGTTATTGTTAATGTTAACGTTATTGTTCATGTTAACGTTATTGTTAATGTTATTGTTAATGTTAACGTTATTGTAATGTTAGTATTGTTAATGTTAACGTTATTGTTAATGTTAGTATTGTTAATGTTATTGTTAATGTTAACGTTATTGTTAATGTTAGTATTGTTAATGTTATTGTTAATGTTAACGTTATTGTTCATGTTAACGTTATTGTTAATGCTAGTATTGTTAATGTTAACATTATTGTTAATGTTAGTATTGTTAATGTTAACGTTATTGTTAATGTTAGTATTGTTAATGTTGACGTTATTGTTAATGTTAGTATTGTTAATGTTAACATTATTGTTAATGTTAATATTGTTAATGTTAACATTATTGTTCACGTTATTGTTAACATTATTATTAATGTTAACATAATTGTTAATGTTAGTATTGTTAATGTTAACGCTATTGTTAACATTATTGTTAATGTTAGTATTATTATTGTTAACGTTATTGTTAATGTTAACGTTATTGTTAATGTTAGTATTGTTAATGTTAATGTTAACGTTATTGTTAATGTTAGTATTGTTAATGTTAACGTTATTGTTAATGTTAACGTTATTGTTAATGTTAGTATTGTTAATGTTAACATTATTGTTAATGTTAACATTATTGTTAATGTTAGTATTGTTAATGTTAATATTAGTATGGTTAATGTTAACATTATTGTTAACGTTATTGTTAATGTTAACGTTATTGTTCTTGTTATTGTTAGTATTGTTATTGTTAACGCTCTCTCTCTCTCTCTTGTTCTCACTCATTGTCGTGCCAAATAACTTAAGATTTCTCCAGCGTTTCAGACTTTGATGTAGCCTACGTTATGAATATTATTGCCAATGTCATTTCTCAACCCATCATTTGGTTGTTAGAGGAGATGAGTCATTTTCTTTTCAAGAAAAACATTCACATAATAATCACTCAAATTACAGTTTTACTACGGACTAGACTAATGTCAACACATCTAGATCACACTATTACTGATTAGAGCTAAATCAGTTTTTCTCTTCATTGGTTACTTGTATCAATGTTTCTTTGGTGTGGCCTTCTCCGGTGGTGAGTGAATAAACAAAGTTAGAGCTGTAGTCCTGCCCCCCAGGGCAGCTCACATGATTGGTGGGCAGGTTGGATAAACCCTACGTAGCAGGCAGCTGTATTCATTCAGGTATGGGCCTGCCCTGCTTATCTAGCGTAACTCTGGGTCTAGATCTCTCAACCATGCCCTAGTCCTCTTTGTAGCTCAGCATCTAGTCCCAGTCCAAACTTAATGGACCTTTACAATCTAGCAACTCAACCCATGCTTTCACATACATACAGTGGGGCAAAAAAGTATTTAGTCAGCCACCAATTGTGCAAGTTATCCCACTTAAAAAGATGAGAGAGGCCTGTAATTTTCAACATAGGTACACTTCAACTATGACAGACAAAATGAGAAAACAAATCCAGAAAATCACATTGTAGGATTTTTTTATGAATTTATTTGCAAATGATGGTGGAAAATAAGTGTTTGCTCAATAACAAAAGTTTATCTCAATACTTTGTTATATACCCTTTGTTGGCAATGACAGAGGTCAAACGTTTTCTGTAAGTCTTCACAAGGTTTTCACACACTGTTGCTGGTATTTTGGCCCATTCCTCCGTGCAGATCTCCTCTAGAGCAGTGATGTTTTGGAGCTGTTGCTTGGCGACACAGACTTTCAACTCCCTCCAAAGATTTTCTATGGGGTTGAGATCTGGAGACTGGCTAGGCCACTCCAGGACCTTGAAATGCTTCTTACGAAGCCACTCCTTCGTTGCCCGGGCGATGTGTTTGGGATCATTGTCATGCTGAAAGACCCAGCCATGTGTCATCTTCAATGCTTCCTTGCTGATGGAAGGAGGTTTTCACTCAAAATCTCACGATACATGGCCCCATTCATTCTTTCCTTTACACGGATCAGTCGTCCTGATCCCTTTGCAGAAAAACAGGCCCAAAGCATGATGTTTCCACCCCCATGCATCACAGTAGGTATGGTGTTCTTTGGATGCAACTCAGCATTATTTGTCATCCAAACACTACGAGTTGAGTTTTTACCAGAAATGTATATTTTGGTTTCATCTGACCATATGACATTCTCCCAATCTTCTTCTGGATCATCCAAATACTCTCTAGCAAACTTCAGACGGGCCTGGACATGTACTGGCTTAAGCAGGGGGACACGTCTGGCACTGCAGGATTTGAGTCCCTGGCGGCGTAGTGTGTTACTGATGGTAGGCGTTTGTTACTTTGGTCCCAGCTCTCTGCAGGTCATTCACTAGGTCCCCCCGTGTGGTTCTAGGATTTTTGCTCACCGTTCTTGTGATCATTTTGACCCCACGAGGTGAGATCTTGCGTGGAGCCCCAGATCGAGGGAGATTATCAGTGGTCTTGTATGTCTTCCATTTCCTAATAATTGCTCCCACAGTTGATTTCTTCAAACCAAGCTGCTTACCTATTGCAGATTCAGTCTTCCCAGCCTGGTGCAGGTCTACAATTTTATTTCTGGTGTCCATTGACAGCTCTTTGGTCTTGGCCATAGTGGAGTTTGGAGTGTGACTGTTTGAGGTTGTGGACAGGTGTCTTTTATACTGATAACAAGTTCAAACAGGTGCCATTAATACAGAAAACGAGTGGAGGACAGAGGAGCCTCTTAAAGAAGAAGTTGCTGGTCTGTGAGAGCCAGAAATCTTGCTTGTTTGTAGGTGACCAAATACTTATTTTCCACCATAATTTGCAAATAAAATCATAAAAATTTTACAATGTGATTTTCTGGATTTTTTTCCCCTCATTTTGTCTGTCATAGTTGAAGTGTACCTATGATGAAAATTACAGGCCTCACTCATCTTTTTAAGTGGGAGAACTTGCACAATTGGTGTCTGACTAAATACTTTTTTGCCCCACTGTATGTATCAGGGCTCTCCAACCCTTTTCCTGGAGAGCTACCGCCCTGTAGGCTTTCGCTCAAACACTAATATAGCGCTAATAATTAGCTGGTTGATAAGATTAATCCGGTCAGGTACAACTGGGGTTGGAATGAAAACCAACAAGAGGGTATCTCTCCAGGAACATGTTTGGAGATCCCTGATCCATACTCTGACATCATCTAGCCCCAACCCATAGTTCCATTCCTTACCCTACCCCATCTTTATTACCAATCATACACTTATGCAGTACCCCCAGAACCTATCCCTGGCCCCAACCCTTACCCTACCCCCAACCATTAAACTATCTCTTACCCCCTGTCATAGCTCAGCACTTGCTTTTAAAGTGATGATTGCCTCATTGTCACAAGACCTGCATGAGGCTGAGGAGACTGCCTAGTTTTATCTGGAGGGAGCGTGGCTCGGTCGACGTCATGAGTGTGTGTGTAAAAGAGAGAAAGAGGGAGGTTTACAGAGGGAGAGATTTACAGAGAGAGAAATAGAGATAAATGCAGAGTGTTGGAGAAAGAGGGAGAGAGAACGTATCTGAGTTGCTGTGGGCGGGGGCATACATGCAGCGGCGGCTGTGGGGCTGCAGCCATTGGCCCCAGATAGGAGCTGAAGTGTGAATAGCTCACATTGGCTTAGCCTCTAAACTGGGCTGGACCTTTAATTTGCTTTGCTCTGGTTGTGGAGTTTTGTGGGGGAAAAGGCAGCTGCCTACTGTCCGTCTGCCTGCCTGCCTGTGTGTGCCTGCGTGAGCTAAGCGAAGGAGCTAGCTAAGCACTATGCTCACAGGCGAATGACTGGAGGATCCATGGATGGTTTTGGGGGGAGGAAAACCCTAAGATCTCTGCCTGTTTGGATGTACGCTGCTAGCAATATTCCTGTGGAATAAAATAGAGGGAGAGGAGCAGCAACGCCACTGAGGTAAATATGTGACATTTACCGTTTCTCTTGCGTGTAGTGATGCCCTAGCTTCTGGGATTAGGTGGTGGGGGATGATAGATGGGTAGAGCGAGGGAGGGAGAGAGAGAGAGAATCATTCAGTGCATTATTAAGCTTAAATGCTGAGTGAATCAGTGCATATGCAGATCTCTGGTGATATATTGATGAGCTGTGATGTATTGTGCCGTATGTGATGGGTGATGGCGGAGCAGATTGTGTGTGTTTGTGATAACGGAGCAGCTTGTCTCTGTGTGTGTGTCTGTGTGCTGAGACAGTATTTGGACAGCGGAGGGGCTGATTTAAACGCGGATCTGTTGACACACTCGCTTATTGTTGTAGGACGTTATCCCTTATCTCTTTGCCTGTGCCAGTCTACTAACCCCCTCCTCTCTGTCTCTCCCAGTGTACTCTTTCAATGGAACGTTTAAATCTCCTTTCTCATTCCTCCATCCTGCATGCCTGTGCTGACCGAGCTTTTAGTATGGAGAACGAAATGACAAACCTTCGAGTCTTTTGTGTATTTTAGCAGATTTCTGGATAATTAAGCTTAAGATTGTATTAGTCTTTCTCTCTATTTGCTCGCTTCACCCCCCCCCCCCCCCTCTGTTTTTCCTCATATTGTAAAGGGGAGAGGGGGAACAGCAGGAGAATAGCGGCGGAGACTCAGCTGTGTGTTGTGTCGCGGAGCTGAAAGAATGGCCTGTTGTGCTGGGCTTGGGCAGCAGCAGCAGCATTGTGTGTCTGGCTGCTCTTTCTCTCCCCTCTCTTTCTTTTGAGACTCACTCCATCCAGCATGCATCCAGACCAGCACAGTTGGGGACCTGCTTTCCCCCCCTAAACTGTCCCTTCGATAAAGACTGTTGCTTCATCCCTCTATCAAGTCGTTGAAAGGCATTTCACTGTACTTGTGCATGTGATATTAAAACTTGAAAACCTACAATGCTAACAGAGGACAGCATGTCCCTAGATATTCTAGAGAGAATAATTCTGTGTGTCATGGTGTCATCATGGCTGAACAGATCACAACAAGACGAAGGAGATGATTGTGGACTACAGGAAAAAGAAGACTGAGCACGCCCCCATTCTCATCCACGGGGCTGCAATGGAGCAGGTTGATAGCTTCAAGTTCCTTGGTGTCCACATCACCAACCTCTATACCAGGCTGTGTCAGAGGAAGGCCCTAAAAAGACTCCAGCCACTCTAGTCGTAGACTGTTCTCCCTGCTACCACATGGCAAGTAGTACCGGAGCGCCAAGTCTAGGTCCAAGAGGCTTCAAAACAGTTTCTACCCCCCAAGCCATAAGACTCCTGAACATCTAGTCAAATGGCTACCCAGACTATTTGCATTCCCCCCCTCCCCTCTCCACACCACTGCCACTCTCTGTTGTCATCTATGCATAGTCACTTTAATTAACTCTACCTACATGTACGTACCACCTCAACTAACCGGTGCCCCCGCACACTGACTCTGTACCGGCACCCTCCTGTATATATTGTTATTTTTTTTACTGCTGCTCTTTAATTACTTGTTACTTTTATCTCTTATTCTTATCCATATTTTTTAAAACTGCACTGTTGGTTAGGGGCTCGTAAGTAAGCATTTCACTGTAAGGTCTACACCTGTAAGGTCTACGCATGTGACTAATACAATTTGATTTGGTTTAAACACAACCACTCAGGGACCCAAAATATATTTAGCAAATAGCATTTTATCAGTCGTGTTTGTGACATGCAGGTTCTTTGTTCTGAAAGTCCTACTAAGCACGTTTTAACCTAACACACCACCACCACCATCATGGGTCTATGTGAACACTGAGCAGCCCTCTGACCTCGAAAGGATCTGGTAGTTGTGTTTGTGTATGGCTGCCTTCTATTTGCCTCATCATTAATCTGCGTGTGGCTCCGCTACATTGATTACCTCTCCGTTCTCCTTCATAAATCATTATAGCCCAGCAATCCTTTTAAATGGGGGAATGGAAGTGCTGACAGAACACAGGCATGGTATTTGGGACATGATACTCTCCTTGGCTCCCAGGTCACTATATCACCAGCAGAAATGTAGGAAGGATCACGTACAAATTCATGTTAATGCTGTTGTAGGTAATGTTATAGGATATTTACCATATATCCTAAACATGGAAAATTGACATCAGTGTGTAATATACTGTTTTATCAACATATATTTTCGCAGGGACACTAGAAAAGGGCAAGACTGGCCGCTGAGAATATTTACACAGTATCAATAGTTTTTTTGTTGTATCTGTATATAACCCACATAATATGCTACCTATACATAATTAATCATATGCTATCATGAAATGTATAGATGGCGATGTGGATGGATAGGATACTGTAATGTGTGTGGTTGAAATGTTCCCATCTCCTAACCAGTTTATTAAGGGAGCAATTGTATTGACCAGGCTTTTAAGTGCTGCCTCAATCGATGCTGCTCTGTAATTGGCTTAGAGGACCTGGAGAGAGGGAGAGAGAGACAGACAGAGACCGTCCCTCTGTCTGTCTGACCGTCCATCCGTCCCCCTTTCCGAGAGGGGATTATTGAAAGTTACATCATAACCACAGTGTGTCTGTGTTGTCAGTCACACCATCAACACCTAGCATGTGTTTGTCCTGGAAACACGCCCTCATATTTATGGTAGCCTTGGTCTTCTTTGTGGAGGGGAACATTCAAATGTCAAAATGGAAATAGTGCATTTTGTTGTCAGAGTGGAAAACGTACCGTACCAGCTAGGTATGTTCATTGTCATTACTGAAATGTGATCTAGTTATAATGAAGGTTGTCACATATTTCTGTAGTCTGTGGCATCACGATTTTATTTTTTAATATACGTAATCTTTAACAGGTTGTAGTTTCATAGTATAATTAAGCAATAAGGCCCGAGGGGGTGTGTTGTATATGGCCAATATACCACGGCTAAGGGCTGTTCTTAGGCACGACGCATCGCGGATGCTAGCTAATTAACATCAATTGTACATTTCAGGGTCAGCTATTTCTTCCATGTTCTTTTTATTTACCTTAGCTACTGAGTCAGCATCCATTTACTGTCTGCTGCACTTCAGCAATTAACATTAAAACATCCACTTGTGCTGCTAAAGTTATTCTGAGAAATGAATATGGAATAAGACACATACAATCTCCTCCCATGCTCCAAACCAGCAGCGGTTAAGAGTGGCAGATGTTTGGTTGGGCGTGAGTGTGTGTGTTTGTGTGTCAGGCAATGAGTGAAAGATCATCAACAGCAGGAAGGCGATTCAAGGTATCAGATGTCCCCAGACTGCTATTGTTAACACAATGGGAAGAGTACAGTCCTTTCTTTGTTTCTGTGTGTGTGAGTGTGCATGGATACTAGATGTTACAACTGACATACAGTATGTTACAACTAGGGTTGCAAAGGGTCGGAAACTTCCTGGTAAATTTTCCATGTTTTCCATGTGATGAATTTTGCTCAAATTCATCAAAAAGGTTAGCTTATAACAGTGGACCTTTTTTGTGGGACACACATAAGGAAATTCTAGGTCTTGTGGCATATTTTGGTTAAACTATCCCCAATTCAATGGAATTGCAACCCTCTGCATTAGAGGTCTACCGATTATGATTTTTCAACGCCGCTACGCTACGATTATTGGAGGCCGATATTTTTTAAAAATATATATATAAAAAATATATATATAAAAAAGTATTTGTAATGACAATTACAACAATACTGAATTAACACTTATTTTAACTTAATATAATACATCAATAAAATCAATTTAGCCTCAAGTACATAATGAAACAGGTTCAATTTGGTTTAAATAATGCAAAAACAATGTGTTGGAGAAGAACGTAAAAGTGCAATATGTGCTATGTAAGAAAGCTAACGTTTCAGTTCCTTGCTCAGAACATGAGAACATATGAAAGCTGGTGGTTCCTTTTAACATGAGTCTTCAATATTCCCAGGTAAGAAGTTTTAGGTTGTAGTTATTATGGGACTATTTCCCTCTATACCATTTGTATTTCATTAACCTTTGACTATTGGATGTTCTTATAGGCACTTTAGTATTGCCAGTGTAACAGTATAGCCTCCGTCCCTCTCCTCGCTCCTCCCTGGGCTCGAACCAGCAACACAACGACAACGACAACAGCCACCACATCGAAGCAGCGTTACCCATGCAGATCAAGGGAAACAACCACCCCAATGCTCAGAGCGAGTGAAGTTGGAAACGCTATTAGCGCGCGCTAACTAGCCAGACATTTAATTTCGGTCACACCAGCCTCATCTCGGGAGTTGATACATTTGAAGTCATAAACAGCGCAATGCTTGATGCACAACGAAGAGCTGTTGGCAAAACGCACGAAAGTGCTGTTTGAATGAATGTTTATGCGCCTGCTTCTGCCTACCACCGCTCAGTCAGATACTTAGATACTTGTATGCTTGTATGCTCAGTCAGATTATATGCAACACAGGACACGCTAGATAATATCTAGTAATATCATCAACCATGTGTAGTTAACTAGTGATTATGATTGATTGTTTTTTATAAGATAAGTTTAATGCTAGCTAGCAATTTACTGTGGCTTACTGCATTTGCGTAACAGGCAGTCTCCTTGTGGAGTGCAACTAGAGAGAGGCAGGTCGTTATTGCGTTGGACTAGTTAACTGTAAGGTTGCAAGATTGGATCCCCCGAGCTGACAAGGTGAAAATCTGTCTTTCTGCCCCTGAACGAGGCAGTTAACCCACCGTTCCTAGGCCGTCTTTGAAAATAAGAATGTGTTCTTAATTGACTTGCCTAGTTAAATAAAGATTAAATAAAGGTGTAAAAAAATAAATACAAATAAAACAAATCGGCGCCCAAAAATACCGATTTCCGATTGTTGTGAAAACTTGAAATCAGCCCTAATGAATTGGCCATTCCGATTAATCGGTGGACTTCTAATCTGCATGCACAGTGCATTCTTCCATCACATGTGCAGCTGATTCTCAAGATCTTGCACACTAATGAGATGCTATTGAGCCCACACTACTACACTGTCTGAGCCAAGGACTACATGCTTTCTGGTAAGTTTTGATTACAATACTGGGTGGGGTGAATATATTTTATATGACATACATGATTTTTAACTAGTAAATTGTAGCCTGCAGCAAAGTGTGTTTAAATAATTTCTAACTTGTTAACAATTTCCGCAAAGTTATTTTTTTCTACCATGTGGGTTTTAGCTTGCTTGAGCCTGCTAAAAGAGTGTTAATTCATCTGTTTCAATACATGTTTCATTTTAAAACATTTATCTTACAAAAGGAGTTGTTTAATCTAACTGCTTAACTATTTATCTGTACATGGAATTGTATTTTGTTTTTCCTAATCTATTTTTCTTCTTCTAATCTTTACAGGAAAATATCACAGGCACTATCAGATGTGTGGAGACATTTCACTAAAGCTAATGTAGAAGGACAAGCTGTGTACATTTGCAAATACTCTGAACCTCTGACAAAATCCCTATACTTCTATTCGAGGTGAAAATTATGAATCAGACACCTTATCGATAGCAACAGCTCATGGTCCTCCTGGAATCAGATGGTTTTTTACTCAATGGACGAACGTAGTCAGAGAAATGCTGATGAATGTCTTGCTCGAGCTGTGTATGCAACTGATTCTTCTCTGATGCTCACAGGCAATGTGTATTGGAGGAGATTTCTGAATGTTCTTCGCCCAGCATACACCCCTCCAACCAGACATGCTTTATCTACTCATTTGCTGGATGCAGAATTCAACAGAGTTCAAGTGAAGATCAAGCAAATCATAGAGAAAGCAGACTATTTTGAAATCATCTCTGATGGGTGGTCGAATGTTCGTGGGCAAGGAATAATTAACTACATAATCTTCATCCCTCAACCAGTATCCTACAAGAGCACAGACACAAGGGACAACAGACACACCGGTCTACTACATTGCAGATGAGCTTGAAGGCAGTCATCAATGACCTTGGACCACAGAAGGTATTTGCACTGGTGACAGACAATGCTGCGAACATGAAGGCTGCTTGGTCTAAAGTGTAGGAGTCCTACCCTCACATCACACCCATTGGCTGTGCTGCTCATGCATTGAATCTGCTCCTCAAGGACATCATGGCACTGAAAACAATGGATACACTCTACAAGAGAGCCAAGGAAAAGGTTAGGTATGTGAAGGGTCATCAAGTTATAGTAGCAATCTACCTCAAGCAAAGTGAGAAGAATAAGAGCACCACATTGAAGCTTCCCAGCAACACCCTTTGGGATGGTGTTGTCATCATGTTTGACAGTTTACTGGAGTGGAAAGAGTCTCTCCAGGAAATGGCCATATCACAGTCTGCCGATATGGACAGTCCCATCAAGAGGATCCTCCTGGATGATGTATTTTGGGAGAAAGTGGTAAGCAGCCTGAAACTCCTGAAACCTATAGCAGTAGCCATTGCACGGATTGAGGGAGACAAGCCATCCTGTCTGATGTTCAGACTGCTTGCAGATGTAAGAGAAGAAATCCGTACTGCCCTGCCCACTTCACTGTTGCTCCAAGCAGAGGAAACTGCAGTTCTGAAATACATAAAAAAGTGTGAAGACTTCTACCTGAAGCCCATACAAGTAACAGTGAAGATGAGGCCTCAGAGTCTGATGTTCAAGAGGTGGACATTGAGGAGTTCCAGGGAGAAGACATGGAAGCCTGAGAGGAAGACAACCAAAGCTTTAGTTTCTAGACTA
Organism: Oncorhynchus kisutch; assembly: GCF_002021735.2. Lineage (NCBI taxonomy): Eukaryota > Metazoa > Chordata > Actinopteri > Salmoniformes > Salmonidae > Oncorhynchus > Oncorhynchus kisutch. Next base: position 28,521,436 of record NC_034197.2, on the reverse strand, counting down.
TCATTCAATATTCCCTTTCTTTTGTTGTTCAGTGAAATCATCCCTTGTGAAGAGTCAGTCATTTAATTAAAGTTCAATTCGTAACTAAATTGTTATTTTTATTTCTATTGGAAGGATTGAATAATTTCCAATTATGTCTACTTATGGTAAGGTAAAATGTGTATGTTTCTGTCTCCATATGATATGGTAAATATATCCAATGCAAAAAAACATCTACATTTAAATGGTATTAATATTAATTTGCATATATTTTCATTAATTCCCGTTAATGCCCATATATTCCTGTTAATTAACATGGACATTTTCCACCTCTTAATATTCCCCAAAATGTGCAACCATAGTTACAACTGACATACAGTATGTTGTCCTCAGAATGTGATGGAACAAGAGTGCGTGATTATGGAGAAGCAATGTTTCTGTTGTCATGTACAATCAAAGCCAATTAAGGGTTAATTCTTGATAAATTAACAAGCTATTAAATCTGGACAATACTGTAACTACAATGAGCTATATCCAGTTCTTAATGATTTAAAATCAGTAAATATACCTTTCAATAAATACCAAAGACACAAAGTCAGTGGGAAATCCACTGTTGGAAAAAGTTGTGCCAGCTCCAGGTAACCAGCTCTATAGGGAGGTCACTATATCACAGCAGGCCTATTGGAGGGGAGGTCACTATAGCACAGCCGGCCTATGGGAGGGGAGATCACTATATTACAGCAGGCCTATGGGAGGGGAGATCACAGCAGGCCTATGGGAGGGGAGGTCACTACATCACAGCAGGCCTATGGGAGGGGAGCACACTACATCACAGCAGGCCTATGGGAGGGGAGGTCACGATATCACAGCAGACCTATGGGAGGGGAGGTCACTATATCACAGCAGGCCTATGGGAGGGGAGGTCACTATATCACAGCAGGTCTATGGGAGGGGAGGTCACTATATCACAGCAGGCCTATGGGAGGGGAGGTCACTATATCACAGCAGGCCTATGGGAGGGGAGGTCACGATATCACAGCAGGCCTATGGGAGGGGAGGTCACTATATCACAGCAGGCCTATGGGAGGGGAGGTCACTATATCACAGCAGGTCTATGGGAGAGGATGTCACTATGTCAAACAGGCCTATGGGAGGGGAGGTCACTATATCACAGCAGGCCTATGGAGGGGAGATCACTATATCACAGCAGGCCTATGGGAGGGGAGGTCACTATATCACAGCAGGCCTATGGGAGGGGAGATCACTAGGTCACAGCAGGCCTATGGGAGGGGAGATCACTAGGTCACAGCAGGCCTATGGGGGGGATCACTAGGTCACAACAGGCCTATGGGAGGGGAGATCACTAGGTCACAGCAGGCCTATGGGGGGGGAGATCACTGGAAAAGGTACTTGAGGTGCTTCTATATACTTTGGAGACATGTAAGATATGCTTCCATACATCCATCTGATTGGTTGGCAAGGGGAGCATCACACAATGCAGGGGTCTTCATTGGCTCTTATGTTGAAGGCAGCAGTCTGTAGTTACTTTAGTCAAAAGTTTGGACACACCTACTCACATTCATGGGTTTTTCTTTATTTTTACTATTTTAAACATTGTAGAATAATAGTGAAGACATCTAAACTATGAAATTACACATATGGAATCATGTAGTAACCCAAAAATATAATATATTTTAGGTTATTCATAGTAGACACCCTTTGCCTTGATGTTAGCTTTGCACACTCTTGGCATTCTCTCAACCAGCTTCACCTGGAATGCTTATCCAACAGTATTGAAGGAGTTCCCACAAATGCTGAGCACTTTTTGGCTGCTTTTCCTTCACTCTGCGGTCCAATTAATCCCAAACCATCTCAATTGGTTTGAGGTCGGGTGATTGTGGAGACCAGGTCACCCTTACACAGCCTGGAGGTGTGTTGGGTCATTGTCCTGTTGAAAAACAATGATAGTCCCACTAAGCGCAAACCAGATGGGATGGCGTATCACTGCAGAACGCTGTGTTAGCCATGCTGGTTAAGTGTACTTTGAATTCTAAATAAATCATAGACCGTGTTACCAGCAAAGCACCCCACATCATCACACCTCCATGCTTCACGGTGGGAACCACACATGCGAAGCTCATCCGTTCACCTACTCTGCGTCTCACAAAGACACGGCGGTTGGAACCAAAAATCTCAAATTTTGTCTCATCAGGCCAAAGGACAGATTTACACCAGTCTAATGCCCAAGCAAGTCTCTTCTTCTTATTGGTGTCCTTTAGTAGTGGTTTCTTTGCAGCAATTCGACCATGAAGGCCTGATTCACGCAGTCTCCTCTGAACAGTTGATGTTGAGATGTGTCTGTTACTTGAAACATTTATTTGGGCTGCAATTTCTGAGGCTGTAAACTCTAATGAACTTATCCTCTGCAGCAGAGGTAACTCTGGGTCTAGTTTCATCATAGTGTTTGATGGTTTTTGCGACTGTACTTGAAGAAACTTTTAAAGTTCTTGACATTTTCCGGATTGACTGACATTCATGTCTTAAAGTAATGATGGACTGTAATTTCTCTTTGTTTATTTGAGCTGTTCTTGCCATAATATGGACTTGGTATTTTACCAAATAGGGCTATCTTCTGTATACCACCCCTAACTTGTCACAAACAACTGATTGGATCAAACACAATAAGAAGGAAAGAAGTTCCACAAATGACCTTTTAACAAGGCACACCTGTTATTTGAAATGCATGAAGCTGGTTGAGAGAATGCCAAGAGTGTGCAAAGCTGTCATCAAGGAAAAGGGTGGCTACTTTGAATAATCGCAAATATAAAATATATTTTGATTTGTTTCACACTTTTTTGGTTACTACATGATTCCATATGTGTTATTTCATAGTTTTGATGTCTTCACTTGTTAAGGTTTTCATCTGGTGAAAGAGAGGAGGACCAAAATGCAGCATGGTTATCTTTATACATCTTTAATGAACAAAAACAAGAAACGTGAAAAAACAAAACAGCCCTATCTTGTGCAACAAACACAGAGACAGGAACAATCACCCACGAAATACCCAAAGAATATGGCTGCCTAAATATGGTTCCCAATCAGAGACAACGATAAACACCTGCCTCTGATTGAGAACCACTCTAGGCAACCATAGACTTTCCTAGACTACTTAACTAAACACAATCCCATAAACTACAAAACCCCTAGACAAAACAAACCACATAAATCACCCATGTCACACCCTGGCCTAACCAAAATAATAAAGAGAACACAGAATACTAAGACCAGGGCGTGACATCACTATTATTTTATTTTGTATTTTATTTAACCCTTATTTTACCAGGTAAGTTGATTGAGAACACATTCTCATTTACAGCAACGACCTGGGGAATAGTTACAGGGGAGAGGAAGGGGGATGAATGAGCCGATTTAGTTCAAATGAAATCAAATGTTATTGGTCACATACACATGGTTAGCAGATGTTATTGGTCACATACACATGGTTAGCGAAATGGTTGTGTAATAAGACTTAATATTTTCTGGGGTAACAGTGTAAGAAATAATGCATAAAAAAACAATATACTGCATAGTTTCCTAAGAACGCGAACCGAGGCGACCATCTCTGTCGGCCCCATCACGAGATTCCCGAGATCACAAGATTGTTTTGTGCATGGAGGCTACAGTACTGTAGATGTAGTGCTTCAGTCACGTCATGCTCTCACCAGGCGGCTTGGACCCCTTTTAGACAACGCAAACATTCACTCGGTCACACTAATGAAATATTTAGTCAGGGTGCACAGACAACAGCTTTCTCTCTCAGTACACTACCAACTAGTACAACTAGTGGCATCCTGCAGGATGCTATCAAGATCCAGGCTGTATCACATCCGGGATGTGATGGGGAGTCCCATAGGGCGGGGCAGAATTGGCCCAGCAACGTCCGCATTTGGCCCGGGGTAGGCTGTCATTGTAAATAAGAATTGGTTCTTAACTGACTTGCCTAAGTTAAATAAAGGTTACATTTATAACTACAATTACAAAGTAGTGAGACTGAGACCAAAAAATATTTCAACAAACTTGACAACAAAAAAATATTTACTATTGCTATGGGATTATAGGACTGTCAATGGCTGGTATTATTTTGCCATTGTATTGTCAATGGCAAGTAATTACGTAAAAGAAAGGTGAACAGGAAAATCAGAGATCAGATCAAATCACATTTTATTTGTCACGTGCCCGAGTACAACAGGTAAGTAGTTACCTTACTTATTTACCTTACTTAACCAACAGTGAGGTTTTAAGAAAAATAAGTGTTTAAGTAAGTATGTACAAAAATAAACAGAATAAAAAATAAATAGAAAAATCACTAATAATTGAAGAGCAACAATAAAATAACAGTAACAGGTCATGGCAAATAGTCTGGGTAGCCCTTTGATTAGCTGTTTAGGAGTCTTATAGCTTGGGGTAGAAGCTGTTAAGAAGCCTTTTGGACCTAGACTTGGCGATCCGGTACCGCTTGCTGTGTGGTAGCAGAGAGAACAGGTTATGACTAGGGTGACTGGAGACTTTTGCAATTTTTAGGGCCTTCCTCTGACACCGCCTGGTATAGAGGTCCTGGATGGCAGGAAGCTTGGTCCCAGTGATGTACTGGGCCGTACGCACTACCTTTTGTAGGGCCTTGAGGTCAGAGGCCGAGCAGTTGCTATGCTAGGCGGTGATGCAACCAGTCAGGATGCTCTCGATGGTGCAGCTGTAGAATTTTTTAGGATCTGAGGGCCCATGCCAAATCTTTTCAGCCCTCTGTGGGGGAAGAGGCGATGTCATGCCCTTTCACATCTGTCTTAGTGTGTTTGGACCATGATAGTTCGTTGGTGTTGTGGACACCAAGGAATTTGAAGCTCTCAACCTGCTCCACTGTTAACTACTGATCCTTGGAATAATAATGTATAATGTATGTATGTAATTACATTTAAATTGTGAAACAACAACTATAGAGGTAAAAACATTTGATTTGGAGCAAACTGATCTTAATAAATCAAGGCAGTGACTCCATGGAAATGCTTTTGATGTGAAAACATACTGTAGGCTGTGTGTGTCTCAATACAGCACTGAGAAACATTACAGAGCTGCAGACATTACTTCTTCTTTCATTTATTAGTTGTTTTTTCTTCTGTCCAGCACCTAACAATTGGATTGTGTATTTTTTCCTTTTTATACTGTAGGCAGCCCAAGTCTCTTCTGAGCTCTTTTATCTCGGTAACTTCTAATAATAGAGACATGGGAGTAATGGAGAACAGTATTGCCTGGTAGTCCGTTGCCATCTCACACCACTGATGTTTTGATTCAGTGTGACCCATTCACACACCTATAGGTCCCAGATTTGTACCTGGTCAGATAACATTGTCAGTGTATATCTAGCTTCTACTACTGATGCATCAATAGGTATTATATTTTAATGAAACTGGAACAGTTTAGGTTGTTATAGGGAATTATTCCCCTCTGCTGTTACAGCTGTTACAAGATCGCACAGTGCACACACACACACGGCTATGAATAACTTAGTGACTTCAGTTCTGACATTCACTCTGCTATTCACTTTGGAACTCAAGACTCATCACAAAGACTTTCTGAAATATACTTTCTTGAATTGTTTAATAGTACCATAATTTAAATCCTAATATATACTTATTTTTTTCAGTTGAAGTCTGAAGTTTACATACACTTAGGTTGGAGTCATTAAAACTTGTTTTTCAACCACTCCACAAATTTCTTGTTAACAAACTACAGTTTTGGCAAGTTGGTTAGGACTAGAGGTCAACCGATTGATCGGAATGGCCGATTAATTTGGGCCGATTTCAAGTTTTCATAACAATCGTAAATCGGTATTTATGGACACCGATTTGGCAGATTTTTTTAAACATAAAAAAAATAAATATATTTTGTCTTTATTTAATTTGGCAAGTCAGTTAAGAACACATTCTTATTTTCAATGACGGCCTAGGAACGGTGGGTTAACTGCCTTGTTCAGGGGCAGAACTACAGATTTTTACCTTGTCAGCTCAGGGATTCAATCTTGCAACCTTACAGTTAACGAGTCCAACTCTCTAACCACCTGATTACATTGCACTCCACGAGGAGCCTGCCTGTTACGCGAATGCAGTAAGCTAAGGTAAGTTGCTAGCTAGCATTAAACTTATTTTATAAAAAACAATCAATCAATCAATCATAATCACTAGTTAACTACACATGGTTGATGATATTACTAGTTTATCTAGCGTGTCCTGCATTGCATATAATCGATGCAGTGCGTATTCACGAAAAAGGACTGTCCTTGCTCCAATGTGTACCTAACCATAAACATCAATGCCTTTCTTAAAATCAATACACAGAAGTATATATTTTTAAACCTGCATATTTAGCTAAAAGAAATCCAGGATAGCAGGCAATATTAACCAGGTGAAATTGTGTCACTTCTCTTGCGTTAATGGCACGCAGAGTCAGTGTATAATCAACAGTTTGGGCCGCCTAATTTGCCAGAATTTTACGTAATTGTGATATAACATTGAAGGTTGTGCACTGTAACAGGAATATTTAGATTTATGGATGCCACCCGTTAGATAAAATACGGAACGGTTCCGTATTTCACTGAAAGAATAAACGTCTTGTTTTCGAGATGATAGTTTCCAGATTCGAACATATTAATGACCTAAGGCTCGTATTTCTGTGTGTTATTATGTTATAATTAAGTCTATGATTTGATAGAACAGTCTGACTGAGCGATGGTAGGCAGCAGCAGGCTCGTAAGCATTCATTCAAACAGCACTTTCGTGCGTTTTGCCAGCAGCTCGTCGCTGTGCTTCAAGCATTGTGCTGTTTATGACTTCAAGCCTATCAACTCCCGAGATTAGACTGGTGTAACCGATGTGAAATGGCTAGCTAGTTAGCGGGGTGCGCGCTAATAGCGTTTCAAACGTCACTCGCTCTGAGACTTGGAGTAGTTATTCCCCTTGCTCTGCATGGGTAACGCTGCTTCGAGGATGGCTGTTGTTGATGTGTTCCTGGTTCGAGCCCAGTTATCGGGGAGGAGAGCGACGGAAGCTATACTGTTACACTGGCAATACTAAAGTGCCTATAAGAACATCCAACAGTCAAAGGTATATGAAATACAAATGGTATAGAGAGAAATAGTCCTATAATTCCTATAATAACTACAATCTAAAACTTCCTATCTGGGAATATTGAAGACTCATGTTAAAAGGAACCACCAGCTTTCATATGTTCTCATAAAAAATTGTCAGATTAATCGGTATCGGCTTTTCTTGGTCCTCAAATAATCGGCATTGGTTTCGGCATTTAAAAAAATCATAATCGGTTGACCTCTAGTTAGGACATCTACTTTGTGCATGACACAAGTCATTTTTCCAACAATTGTTTACAAACAGATTATTTCACTTATAATTCACTGTTTCACAATTCCAGTGGGTCAGAAGTTTACATACACTAAGTTGACTGTGCCTTTAAACAACTTGGAAAATTCCAGAAAATTATGTCATGGCTTTAGAAGCTTCTCATAGGCTAATTGACATAATTTCAGTGAATTGGAGGGGTACCTGTGAATGTATTTCAAGGCCTACCTTCAAACTCAATGCCTCTTTGCTTGACATCATGGGAAAATCAAAAGAAATCAGCAAAGTCTGGGTCATCCTTGGGAGCAATTTACAAATGCCTGAAGGGACCACGTTCATCTGTACAAACAATAGTACGCACGTATAAAAACCGTGGGACCACACAGTCGTCATACCTCTCAGGAAGGAGACGCGTTCTGTCTCCTCGAGATGAAGGTATTTTGGTGCGAAAAGTGCAAATCAATCCCAGAACAACAAAGGACCTTGTGAAGATGCTGGAGGAAACAGGTACAGAAGTATCTATTTCCACAGTAAAACGAGTCTTGTATCGACATAACCTGAAAGGCCGCTCAGCAAGGAAGAAGCCACTGCTCCAAAACAGCCATAAAAAAAGCCAGACTACCGTTTGCAACTGCACATGGGGACAAAGATCATACTTTTTGTAGAAATATCCTCTGGTCTGATGAAACAAAAATGGCCATAATGACCATCGCTATGTTTGGAAGAAAAAGGGGGATGCTTGCAAGCTGAAGAACACCATCCCAACCGTGAAGCACGGGGGTGGCGGCATCATGTTGTGGGGGTGCTTTGCTACAGGAGGGACTGGTGCACTTCACAAAATAGATGGCATCATGAGGGTGGAAAATTACGTGGATAGATTGAAGCAACATCTCAAGACATCAGTCAGGAAGTTAAAGCTTGGTCTCAAATGGGTTTTCCAAATGGACAGTGACCCCAAGCATACTTCCAAAGTTGTGGCAAAATGGCTTAAGGTCAACAAAGTCAAGTTATTGGAATGGCCATCACAAAGCCCTGACCTCAAGCCTACAGAACATTTGTGGGCAAAACTGAAAAAGCTTGTGCGAGCAAGGAGGGCTACAAACCTGACTCAGTTACACCAGCTCTGTCGGGAGGAATGGGCCAAAATTCACCCAACTTATTGTGGGAAGCTTGTGGAAGGCTACCTGAAGGGTTTGACCGAAGTTAAACAATTTAAAGGCAAATCTATCTAATACTAATTGAGTGTGTGTAAACTTCTGACCCACTGGGAATGTGATGAAAGAAATAAAAGCTGAAATAAATAACTCTCTCAACTATTATTTTGACATTTTACATTCTTCAAATGAAGTGGTGATCCTAACTGACCTAAGACAGGGAATTTTTACTAGGATCTAATGTCAGGAATTGTGAAAAACTGAGTTTAATGTATTTGGCTAATGTATATGTAAACTTCCGACTTCAACTGTGTGTGTGTGTGTGTGTGTGTATATATATATATAAATAAATAAAAGGAGATTCCACAACTTGTTCTCCACTACACAGGCAAAGTGTGGATTGTGAATGATTCAGCAGCCAGATGGCTGGGAAATCTGCTTTTTCACATGCCAGACAAAATGGAGGCTGAATGTTGTTCCCTAGAGCTCTCATGTTTACCACATATCATTATGGGATGTTGGAATTCAACACTCCCACAAAGAAACGCTTCCCCGGAATGCCTCAAATGATGATTACTAATAATGGGATCAGAGTTATTGTATCTATGAATTGTTTAATTTGTGTAATGATGTAGTAGAATGATGTGTTGTATTATACACATGTAACAGTATAGCTTCCGTCCCTCTCCTCGCCCCAACCTGGGCTCCAACCAGGGACCCTCTGCACACATCAACCACAGTCACTCACAAAGCTTCATTACCCCTCACTCCACAAAAGCCGTGTCCCTTGCAGAGCAAGGGGAACCACTACTTCAAGGTCTCAAAGCGAGTGACGTCAACGATTGAAACGCTATTAGCGCGCACCACCGCTAACTAGCTAGCCATTTCATATCGGTTACACACACACAGCATAAAGTGTGTGTGTGTGTGTGTGTATGGATTACGAGCTATCAAGCCATTTGTTGGTTTGAGGGTGAGGGTGGATCTCTGTCAGCTCTCCTGTTGTTTGTTCTTTGTGGGCTGTAGTACTCAGAATACCAAGGTGTTGTCATCTGTGATTGTTTCACACCTCTTCACATTTCCTTTTTGTTACTTGTTTTTGTTTCCCCCTTTATTGCTCAAGTTGACAGCTTTATTGACAGCACCTTTCCACTGTGCAGGCAGTTTGGACATACTTTACTCCTGTTTCTAGTTGAATTTCACCCCCTTCTCATCCCGTTTTCTCTAGCTAAGCCATAACTACACACCTCAACCCATGTTAAAATAGCTGAACGTTTGTGCCTTGACATTGAAATCGATCATTATGAAAGGGTGTTTTAGGTTACACTCTCCCTAAGACTACAGTGAGTCGTGTTTGTAGGTTCAGTGTGCTGTAGAGAGGAGGGGTGTTGTTCCCCTCTCTCTGAGATAAAGGGCCTCATGTTAGTTTTATCAGCATGGTGTCTTGACAGGACTGCTGTTTTCCATGTTGCCACCACATGGGAAATGATGCCTACTGCTGTCTCTGGTCCACACTGTGGGACGCTCCACACTGATCTGGAGTTCCATCATGCTCTCACTGTGCTAACCTGCCAGTAGTCTACAGCTGCATTAAATGGGTATTAGGCGGGATGGATGATAATTTGAATTAATGCTGTGTCCAAATGTCTATCAAATCACTAGCTAATGTAGACATTATGATTCACAACCTTTATTTAACCAGGTGATCCCATTGAGTTAAAATATCAAGGGAGAGTGATGCTAGTGACTACTGGTGATGACCATTCACTGAGATCAGCAACGTGTCTGGAGCTGTTGATGGGTTGGCTAGCCGGGCCCCAGCCCAGAGAGCGGCCCAGTGTTGGATGCAGGATGTGGGTCAGAGCAGACACTTTACAGGCCACTTCAGGGACACACGTCCCCTGTTCCTCTGCTACCGATCCTGCTCCACAGCAGCTTTTTATCAACTGCCAGCAGGGAGAGGCTTTTACTACAAGCTATTTATAGTTCACATGCTAAATATGGCATATGTCAAGCCTGCATCCACTACAAGACCATGTTGCTTGGCTACAGAGCAGCAAGGGGAACTGCCTCTCCCTACCTTTAGGCTATACTCAAACCCTACATCCCAACCCGGGTACTCTGTTCTGCCACCTCTGGTCTCTTTGCCGTCGCACTCCTATGGGAGGTCAGCTCCCGCTCAACCCAGTCAAAGTCCCTGCGCCCCAGTGGTGGAACCAGCTTGGCCCTGATAATAGGACAGCAGAGTGCCCATCTTCAGAGAACATCTGAAACCCTACCTTTTCAAAGAGTATCTGAAACCTGACCTCTTCAAAGAGTATCTGAAACCTGACCTCTTCAAAGAGTATCTGAAACCCGACCTCTTCAAAGAACATCTGAAACCCTAACTTTTCAAAGAGTATCTGAAACCCGACCTCTTCAAAGAGTATCTGAAACCCTACCTTTTCAAAGAGTATCTGAAACCCGACCTCTTCAAAGAGTATCTGGAACCCCACCTCTTCAAAGAGTATCTGAAACCATACCTCTTCAGAGAGTATCTGAAACCCTACCTCTTCAGAGAACATCTGAAACCCTACTTCTTCAGAGAGTATCTGAAACCCTACATCTTCAGAGAGTATCTGAAACCCTACCTCTTCAGAATATCTGAAACCCTACCTCTTCAAAGAGTATCTGAAACCCTACCTCTTCAGAGAGTATCTGAAACCCTACCTCTTCAAAGAACATCTCAAGCCCTACCTCTTCAGAGAGTATCTGAAACCCTACCTCTTCAGAGAGTATCTGAAACACTACCTCTTCAGAGAGTATCTGAAGCCCTACCTCTTCAGAGAGTATCTGAAACCCTACCTCTTCAGAGAGTATCTGAAACCCTACCTCTTCAGAGAGTATCTGAAACCCTACCTCTTCAGAGAGTATCTGAAACCCTACCTCTTCAGAGAGTATCTGACACCCTACCTCTTCAGAGAGTATCTGAAACCCTACCTCTTCAGAGAGTATCTGAAACCCTACCTCTTCAGAGAGTGTCTTTACCTCTTCCCCCTCCCCCTCCCCAGTCTCCTGCTCCCCCCACTTTTCCTACTAGCACTGTCTTTGTTGATAACTTCTTTGAGGTAAACATGTATTACTACGACTGTGATATGTGGTTGTCTCACCTAACTATCTTATGATGAATGCACTAACTGTAAGTCACTCTGCTAAATGACTAAAATGGAGGTGTAAAATGTTTAAAGCATATTTTAATTCTATACCTGATGACAGGCATTGGACAACCAATTGTTTTGCCTGCCTTGAGACATAGCTAAAGTCTAATGTTATGTACACAGACAGAGAGTGAGAGAAAGCTTTCGATGATGCTGATGCACTAACTGTAAGTCACTCTGCTAAATGACTAAAATGGAGGTGTAAAATGTTTAAAGCATATTTTAATTCTATACCTGATGACAGGCATTGGACAACCAATTGTTTTGCCTGCCTTGAGACATAGCTAAAGTCTAATGTTATGTACACAGACAGAGAGTGAGAGAAAGCTTTCGATGATGCTGCTGCTCAGTGACGGCGTGTGGAAACAATGTTGATGACATAACAGATGCACAGACAGGCTTGCCTAAGCTCCCTCATCCTTTTAGCAGGGCTGCAATGCCTCACACCTCAAACAAACACACAGATGTGTTGGTACTGGAGATGTGTTTACGTACCCATTAGGTGAGGGATGGGCAACTTTGATGGGGGTGCGGCCCCCCAACAATCAAAATCATCATGTGGGGCCGCATTGGCTCGTGGTTCTGCGTACCCACATCCATAGCCACACAGTCTGAGCTGGCCCTAGCCTTTTAGAAAGCTGGCCACTAGACTGATTTACCAATCTAAAACGTTTTGGCTGACATGGCTAATTGAGTGACTGTCAGTGACGGACGTAGCGATAGAAGAGCTGCTGATGCACAACCAAATATTGAAATTGCACCTTGTGTATTTTATTATTCTAACTCTCAACAGTAAGTTGAGACCCCGATTGAGTCCCTGCGTTCCATTTCCCAACCTTCCCCAATAGCAGGAGAACGTCAGCAGTGTCCGCAGCACCTTGTTACACCTAGTGGCTAATACCAGAGGAAAGAGAGAGAAAGAGAGAGTGAGGAAGGAGAGAAGAGAGAAAGGGGTAGAGAGACGACTAAATAGAGATAGGGAAAGGAAAATAATACATCTTATTTGATTTGTCACACTTTACCGTGAAATGGTTCCCCAACAATGAGTTAAAGTAAGAAAAAAAGAGCAAATAAAAGGGTCAAAAGGAAATAGATAAACACAGTAAAATAATAATAATGAGGAGTACCGGTACCGAGTCAATGTGCAGGGTTACCAGGTAGTTGCAACTAGCTCACACATGTTTCTCAAACATACCATTTTGAAGTTGTTGTAAACTTAACATTTTGTGTTAAAGGTTAAGTTTAGGCATTAATCCCGGAACATATTCCATCCAGTCTGTGCTAGCGAAACAGTCCTGTAGCTTAACATCAGCTTCTTCGGACCACTTCCTGATTGAGCATGTCACTGGTACTTCCTGTTTGAGTTTTTGCTTGTAAGCAGGAGTCAGGAGGATATAGTTATGATCAGGTTTGCCAAATGGAGGGTGAGGGAAAGCTTTGTATGTGTCTCTGTGTGTAGAGTAAAGGTGATCGAAAGTTTTTCGCCTCTAGTTGCACAGGTGCCATGCTGGTAAAAATGTGGTAAAACGGATTTCACTAGGAGTGCCGCCTCTGGGTGAGCATCTTGTTGTTTGCTCATGGTCCTATACAGCTTGTTGAGTGTGGTCTTGTGGTGCTAAATAGACAGCTACGTATGGTCTCCAGTTTATCATGAGGTATTCTAACTAATTCGAGCAGAACCTTGAGACTTCCTTATTATTACAGAGCGCTCATCAGCTATTGTTAACAAAGAGACACACACTCCCCCCTGATCTTCCCGATGCTGTAATTCTGTCCTGCCGGGGTATAGAAAAAACAGCTAGATTTATATTTTCAATTTCCTTGTTCAGCCACGACTCGGTGAAACATAGGATATTAGATTTCTTCTGATCACGTTTGTAGGATAGTCTCAAACGGAGCTCATCCAATTTATTATCCAGTAATTGCACACTCGCCAAGGGCAGAGGCGGTTTATCCACTCTCCGGCGTAGTCTTTTCAGGTATCTCACACGCCGGCCTCTATAGCGCCGCCTCCTCCTTCATCGAGCGTCAGGATTTGGGCATGGTCCAGGATAATCAATATGTCCTTCGCCTCTGACTCATTGAAGTAGAAGTCCTTATCCAAATTGAGGTTAGTGAAAGCTGTTCTGACGTCCAGAGAGAGGAGGAGCGAGATGGCTAAAGAGAGGGATGGGCTGAAATTCACTTGAGAGGAGGAGAGAGAAGAGAGTATACAGGATAGAAACATCTTCTCTATGCGTTAATGTATTACATTTAGCAGACACTCTTATTCAGAGCCACTTACAGGAGCAATTAGAGTTAAGTTCCTAGCTCAAGGGCACGTCGCTCTTAACGGCTAGGTTACCTGCTGTATCTGTTGTCTAGTGAAGCTGGAGCTGGCTAAGGGCAATTCCACAGTAACAGAGTGATGCTCAGAGTGAGACTCCGATTTTTCACTTTAAAATATATATCAAACAAAAACCAATGCTTACAAAGTAAAATATTTGTTGTTAAATGTTGTCCTTGTGTATGGAGTTATATGGTTTGTTTAACTTTGCAATCATGGTTATCCCTATGCTTCTGAAATATCCTCAGTCGTGGTAGTGAAAATGAGACAATCCATTCCTTTAAGAGGTCGACCGATTAATTGGAATGGCCGATTAATTAGGGCCGATTTCAAGTTTTCAGAACAATTGGAAATCGTTTTTTTTTTTTTTTTACACCTTTATTTAATCTTTATTTAACTAGGCAAATCAGTTAAGAACACATTCTTATTTTCAATGACGGCCTAGGAACGGTGGGTTAACTGCCTTGTTCAGGGTCAGAACGACAGATTTTCACCTTGTCAGCTCGGGGGATTCAATCTTGCACCTTACAGTTAACTAGTCCAATGCTATAACCACCTGCCTCTCGTTGCACTCCACAAGGATACTGCCTGTTACGCGAATGCAGTAAGCAAAGGTAAGTTGTATAGCTAGCATTAAACTTATTTTATAAAAAACAATCAATCAATCAATCATATTCACTAGTTAACTACACATGGTTGATGATATTACTAGTTTATCTAGCGTGTCCTGCATTGCATATAATCTGACTGAGCATACAAGTATCTGACTGAGCGGTGGTAGGCAGCAGCAGGCTCGTACGCATTCATTCAAACAGCACTTTCGTGCGTTTTGCCAGCAGCTCTTCGTTGTGCGTCAAGCATTGCACTGTTTATGACTTCAAGCCTATATCAACTCCCGAGATTAGGCTAGTGTAACTGATGTGAAATGGCTAGCTAGTTAGTGGTGTACGAGCTAATAGCGTTTCAAACGTCACTCGCCCTGAGACTTGGAGTGGTTGTTCTCCTTGCTCTGCATGGGTAACGCTGCTTCGAGGGTGGCTGTTGTCGTTGTGTTCCTGGTTCGAGCCCGGGGAGGAGCGAGGAGAGGGACGGAAGCTATACTGTTACACTGGCAATACTAAAGTGCCTATAAGAACATCCAATAGTCAAAGGTTAATGAAATACAAATGGTATAGAGGGAAATAGTCCTATAATTCCTATAATAACTACAGCCTAAAACTTCTTACCTGGGAATATTGAAGACTCATGTTATAAGGAACCACCAGTTTTCATATGTTCTCATGTTCTGAGCAAGGAACTTAAACGTTAGCTTTCTTACATGGCACATACAGTGCCTTGCGAAAGTATTCGGCCCCCTTGAACTTTGCGACCTTTTGCCACATTTCAGGCTTCATAAAGATATAAAACTGTATTTTTTTGTGAAGAATCAACAACAAGTGGGACACAATCATGAAGTGGAACGACATTTATTGGATATTTCAAACTTTTTTAACAAATCAAAAACTGAAAAATTGTGTGTGCAAAATTATTCAGCCCCTTTACTTTCAGTGCAGCAAACTCTCTCCAGAAGTTCAGTGAGGATCTCTGAATGATCCAATGTTGACCTAAATGACTAATGATGATAAATACAATCCACCTGTGTGTAATCAAGTCTCCGTATAAATGCACCTGCACTGTGATAGTCTCAGAGGTCCGTTAAAAGCGCAGAGAGCATCATGAAGAACAAGGAACACACCAGGCAGGTCCGAGATACTGTTGTGAAGAAGTTTAAAGCCGGATTTGGATACAAAAAGATTTCCCAAGCTTTAAACATCCCAAGGAGCACTGTGCAAGCGATAATATTGTATCAGACCACTGCAAATCTACCAAGACCTGGCCGTCCCTCTAAACTTTCAGCTCATACAAGGAGAAGACTGATCAGAGATGCAGCCAAGAGGCCCATGATCACTCTGGATGAACTGCAGAGATCTACAGCTGAGGTGGGAGACTCTGTCCATAGGACAACAATCAGTCGAATATTGCACAAATCTGGCCTTTATTAATGTTCGCCACAAGCCACCTGGGAGACACACCAAACATGTGGAAGAAGGTGCTCTGGTCAGATGAAACCAAAATTGAACCTTTTGGCAACAATGCAAAAAGTTATGTTTGGCACAATAGCAACACAGCTCATCACCCTGAACACACCATCCCCCCTGTCAAACATGGTGGTGGCAGCATCATGGTTTGGACCTGCTTTTCTTCAGCAGGGACAGGGAAGATGGTTAAAATTGATGGGAAGATGGATGGAGCCAAATACAGGACCATTCTGGAAGAAAACCTGATGGAGTCTGCAAAAGACCTGAGACTGGGACGGAGATTTGTCTTCCAACAAGACAATGATCCAAAACATAAAGCAAAATCTACAATGGAATGGTTCAAAAATAAACATATCCAGGTGTTAGAATGGCCAAGTCAAAGTCCAGACCTGAATCCAATCGAGAATCTGTGGAAAGAACTGAAAACTGCTGTTCACAAATGCTCTCCATCCAACCTCACTGAGCTCGAGCTGTTTTGCAAGGAGGAATGGGAAAAAATGTCAGTCTCTCGATGTGCAAAACTGATAGAGACATACCCCAAGTGACTTACAGCTGTAATCGCAGCAAAAGGTGGCGCTACAAAGTATTAACTTAAGGGGCCTGAATAATTTTGCACGCCCAATTTTTCAGTTTTTGATTGGTTAAAAAAGTTTGAAATATCCAATAAATGTCGTTCCACTTCATGATTGTGTCCCACTTGTTGTTGATTCTTCACAAAAAAATACAGTTTTATATCTTTATGTTTGAAGCCTGAAATGTGGCAAAAGGTCGCAAAGTTCAAAGGGGCCGAATACTTTCGCAAGGCACTGTATTCCACTTTTACTTTCTTCTCCAAAACTTTGTTTTTGCATTATTTAAACCAAATTGAACATGTTTCATTATTTATTTGAGGCTAAATTGATTTTATTGGTGTATTATATTAAGTTAAAATAAGTGTTCATTCAGTATTGTTGTAATTGTCATTACTACAAATAAAATAATAAATCGGCCGATTAATCGGTATCGGCTTTTTTGGCCCTCCAATAATCGGTATCGGTGTTGAAAAATCATAATCGGTCGACCTCTAATTCCTTTCATTTGAAATATTGCCTAATCATAATAATATTATATTTGACATAGCCTAATCATACTAATAATTTAAGCAAGGGTTCAGTCCTATTTTTAGGTTATCATGACTCATTTTTTCTTCTAAAGCTTTCTACACAGAGCATAATTCACTGAGATGCATGGTGTTTCATCTCTTAGCTTCTGCATTTCACATGCTAGTAATCACTTAACGTAATTAATCTAGGCTCTGACAGGTAAAACGTATAACTGGCTAACGGTGGCGTGAGGTTGTTGGTAGCAGATCTCTGGAGAGAGAGGTTATGTCTCCTGTGTTGACGCTGCTGTAAACAGGACAGGGATCCTAATCATGTCATCACAAAGTCAAAATCGGCCAGACACTAGACTGTGTGTGTTACACTGCCAGGCTTTATGATGTGCTACTACACTGGTCTGTACAGTATGTGTCATAGGTTGGTCATTAAACACTCAGTTCCTCAGCCTATACTCTCCATTACATACAGTAGTACACACACACACACACACACACACACACACACACACACACACACACACACACACACACACACACACACACACACACACACACACACACACACACACACACACACACACACACACTACCATTTATATGCAGATAACTATTTAATCTGTCATCTTTTCTTGCACATTGGAAGTGCAACATGTAATACCCCTCTTGTTGTCCTTAGCAACAGGACTGAGGCTGGCTGTTACAGCGAGGCTGTAGCTGTCTAGTTCTACTGTATGTGTCTGTTCTCTGTTCTGGTGCATGTGTTTGTGGCTGGGTATATTTCTCTCTCACACCTCAGGGGTCATTCATAATTACCCTCAGTAGTTACTGTTGTTCAAACAGTTAAGCAGCGTTTCCAAACTCGTTTTTTGTCCTAACACTCCAAAGCTGATTCAAATAATCAAAGCTTGAAGATTTGTAGATTTTTTTCATCAACTGTGTAGTGCTTGGACAAAACCCAAAACGTTCACCCCTTGGGGTCCCCAGGACCGAGTTTGAGAACCCTGAGTTAAAGGGATAATTTACCCCCTATTACTGTAAGAGGAGGTTAGGCTGAAAACAGTAGTGATAAACTAAGTAGGATCCAGTGAATGGTCTATCTTACTGTATTTAGTTTAGTTTATCTTACTGTATTTAGGAACAACATGACCATTAGTATAGATATTCCTGATTAATACAGTTCCCAAGGTCTCTAAGTCTCTGCTGAAATGATTATGTATACTGTATACTCCGTTTTCTTTCCAAAGAAGAAACTGGAACTTTTCACGACTTGACAAATAATCATTCCATTGATGCTGAGTGGCTTGGGAAGTTGATTAGTGCTGGGGCCAAGTCTGAGTTAGTCCCAGTCATTGTTCATGTCGTTTCAGAGAATATAAAGGAGGGACATAGATAGTAATGAGGCCAAGCCTTTCCTCACTGAGCCTTTTGTCTTCCTGCTGCCTGTCTGCTGCCTGTCTGCTGCCTGTCTGCCTCAAGCCTACCTGTCTGCTGCCTGTCTGCCTCAAGCCTACCTGTCTGCTGCCTGTCTGCTGCCTGTCTGCTGCCTGTCTGCTGCCTGTCTGCTGCCTGTCTGCTGCCTGTCTGCCTCAAGCCTACCTGTCTGCTGCCTGTCTGCCTCAAGCCTACCTGTCTGCTGCCTGCCTGTCTGCTGCCTGTCTGCCTCAAGCCTACCTGTCTGCTGCCTGTCTGCCTCAAGCCTACCTGTCTGCTGCCTGTCTGCCTCAAGCCTACCTGTCTGCTGCCTGCCTGTCTGCTGCCTGTCTGCCTCAAGCCTACCTGTCTGCTGCCTGTCTGCCTCAAGCCTACCTGTCTGCTGCCTGTCTGCCTCAAGCCTACCTGTCTGCTGCCTGTCTGCCTCAAGCCTACCTGTCTGCTGCCTGTCTGCCTCAAGCCTACCTGTCTGCTGCCTGTCTGCCTCAAGTCTACCTGTCTGCTGCCTGTCTGCCTCAAGCCTACCTGTCTGCTGCCTGTCTGCCTCAAGCCTACCTGTCTGCTGCCTGCCTGTCTGCTGCCTGTCTGCCTCAAGCCTACCTGTCTGCTGTCTGTCTGCTGCCTGTCTGCTGCCTGTCTGCCTCAAGCCTACCTGTCTGCTGTCTCTCTGCTGTCTGTCTGCTGCCTGTCTGCCTCAAGCCTACCTGTCTGCTGCCTGCCTGTCTGCTGCCTGTCTGCCTCAAGCCTACCTGTCTGCTGCCTGTCTGCCTCAAGCCTACCTGTCTGCTGCCTGCCTGTCGGCTGCCTGTCTGCCTCAAGCCTGTCTGCTGCCTGTCTGCCTCAAGCCTGTCTGCTGCCTGTCTGCCTCAAGCCTATCTGTCTGCTGCCTGTCTGCCTCAAGCCTACCTGTCTGCTGCCTGCCTGTCTGCTGCCTGTCTGCCTCAAGCCTACCTGTCTGCTGCCTGTCTGCCTCAAGCCTACCTGTCTGCTGCCTGTCTGCCTCAAGCCTACCTGTCTGCTGCCTGCCTGTCTGCTGCCTGTCTGCCTCAAGCCTACCTGTCTGCTGCCTGCCTGTCTGCTGCCTGTCTGCTGCCTGTCTGCCTCAAGCCTACCTGTCTGCTGCCTGCCTGTCTCAAGCCTACCTGTCTGCTGCCTGCCTGTCTGCCCCAAGCCTACCTGTCTGCTGCCTGTCTGCCTCCTGCTGCTTGCCTGCCTGCTGTCTGCCTGCGGCCTGCTTGTCTGCCTGCCTGCTTGCTTGTCTGCGTTCCTGCCTACCTGCTTGTCTACCTGCTTGTCTGCCTGCTGCCTGCTTGTCTGCCTGTCTGTCTGTCTGTCTGTCTGTCTGAAGAATCCATTATGTCATCTAATTCTAGTGGTTCACTCTGCAAATGAGAGCTCAACTGACATTAGGGTTTGAATTTAAAAAGGAACTTGTAACTCCCATTTTGAAAAAGGTTTTATGTTTTTTAAGCTGACAGTGATGACAAAGTATTTTTAGCCTTTCTAAAAAAAAGAATGAACACAGATATTTGACTGCTTTGAAAAGAGAGAGGTTTGTGCCCTTAACTCTATATTTAGAGCATCCTTCCTGTAGCAGATCTTCGACTGGGAGGGGATTAAGTGAAAAACATTGGTTTGGACCAATTGATTATTGTTACAGAATCACATAGAGGAACAGCTCAATCAGCACACCTGCATTAGTCACCCCACCAGATACCCCCAGTGTAGGGATACTACCAGGGACAAACAACTCCTCCACTCCCTCTACAGTAGAGATTAGAACACATTGTGACACGGACATATATATATACCACCAAAGGACTTTGTACGTCAACAACGATGACTCAAACTATCAACAAACTTTATTTTCCCTCCATCCTGTCTGTGATGCATACAGAGCATAGAAGCAGTATAATCCCAGTACATTTTCCAAGTAGGTGATTCATCATAGGGTATTGTATGGCATTTTGGTTGGGAGTATGAAACCATTATTGTCTCTGTCATCTAGAAGGCCACTGAGATTTTTTACCTTTATTTAACTAGGCAAGTCAGTTAAGAACTAATTTTTAATTACAATGACGGCCTACCATTGAACAGTGAGTTAACTGCCTTGTTCAGGGGCAGAACGACAAATTTTTACCTTGTCAGCTCGAGGATTCGATCCAGCAACCTTTCGGTAACAGGCCCAACTATCTAACCACTAGGCAGCCTGCTGCCCTAAAAGAGAGAGAAGAAGAGAAGAGCCCCTGAATCTTACAGGAAGTAAACACAGTGCTCGGATGGTTCAGAGAAACGGCTTTGGTTCTGGACGACAACTTTGAACTCTTACCAAGCTGTGTGTGCGTGCCTGCCTCCCTGACTGTGTGTGAGAGTGTGTCGTGACTGTCGTACTCACAGATGAGTTAGGACTTCCGTCAGCCATCTGCCAGGTGTGTGATGGCTCTGCCTCTGTAAAGAGAGGAACACAATGACCCCTGTCTCTGTTGTCTTCTGACAACTCCCTTTCACTGTAATTATACTGAGGCTCTGTGTGTGTGTGTGTGTGTGTGTGTGTGTGTGTGTGTGTGTGTGTGTGTGTGTGTGTGTGTGTGAGTGAGTGAGTGAGTGAGTGAGTGAGAGAGAGAGAGAGCTCCCTGCCGTTGTAATGATCCGTTGGGCTCTTTTGTACAAAACAACTCTCAGATAGAGAGAACTCCAGTTCACTAATCATTAACCAGGAGACTGGCTCTGGATAGCTAGCATATCATAGTTGATTTTGACATTAGCCAACCTGTTAACCGGAAATATGGCCAGATGATTGACATTGAGAAGGCTGCTAACTTTAAAGGTGCAGGCCGGAAGGGTGAAATGAATTGACCAGATGTAGTAGAAAGTCATCTCCTCTGAATAGCCCACACATTTGTTGTATTTTTGTTAGACCATTATGTGTAAAGGGGATTTTCAGGGATACGCCTCCTGCACAGAGGCAGAGAAAATGTCTAATTTGAGTTGAATTATTCTTGCGTACAGATAAAACTGAAAAATGCTGAATTTACATGATTAATAATTGCAAAACACTCATTTAAAATCCATAACACATACTACAGTGCCTTGCGAAAGTATTCGGCCCCCTTGAACTTTACGACCTTTTGCCACATTTCAGGCTTCAAACATAAAGATATAAAACTGTATTTTTTTGTGAAGAATCAACAACAAGTGGGACACAATCATGAAGTGGAACGACATTTATTGGATATTTCAAACTTTTTTAACAAATCCAAAACTGAAAAATTGGGCGTGCAAAATTATTCAGCCCCCTTAAGTTAATACTTTGTAGCGCCACGTTTTGCTGCGATTACAGCTGTAAGTCGCTTGGGGTATGTCTCTATCAGTTTTGCACATCGAGAGACTGACATTTTTTCCCATTCCTCCTTGCAAAACAGCTCGAGCTCAGTGAGGTTGGATGGAGAGCATTTGTGAACAGCAGTTTTCAGTTCTTTCCACAGATTCTCGATTGGATTCAGGTCTGGACTTTGACTTGGCCATTCTAACACCTGGATATGTTTATTTTTGAACCATTCCATTGTAGATTTTGCTTTATGTTTTGGATCATTGTCTTGTTGGAAGACAAATCTCCGTCCCAGTCTCAGGTCTTTTGCAGACTCCATCAGGTTTTCTTCCAGAATGGTCCTGTATTTGGCTCCATCCATCTTCCCATCAATTTTATTTTTCTTCCCTGTCCCTGCTGAAGAAAAGCAGGCCCAAACCATGATGCTGCCACCACCATGTTTGACAGTGGGGATGGTGTGGTCAGGGTGATGAGCTGTGTTGCTTTTACGCCAAACATAACGTTTTGCATTGTTGCCAAAAAGTTCAATTTTGGTTTCATCTGACCAGAGCACCTTCTTCCACATGTTTGGTGTGTCTCCCAGGTGGCTTGTGGCAAACCTTAAACAACACTTTTTATGGATATCTTTAAGAAATGGCTTTCTTCTTGCCACTCTTCCATAAAGGCCAGATTTGTGCAATATACGACTGATTGTTGTCCTATGGACAGAGTCTCCCACCTCAGCTGTAGATCTCTGCAGTTCATCCAGAGTGATCATGGGCCTCTTGGCTGCATCTCTGATCAGTCTTCTCCTTGTATGAGCTGAAAGTTTAGAGGGACGGCCAGGTCTTGGTAGATTTGCAGTGGTCTGATACTCCTTCCATTTCAATATTATTGCTTGCACAGTGCTCCATGGGATGTTTAAAGCTTGGGAAATCTTTTTGTATCCAAAACCTGGCTTTAAACTTCTTCACAACAGTATCTCGGACCTGCCTGGTGTGTTCCTTGTTCTTCATGATGCTCTCTGCGCTTTTAACGGACCTCTGAGACGATCACAGTGCAGGTGCATTTATACGGAGACTTGATTACACACAGGTGGATTGTATTTATCATCATTAGTCATTTAGGTCAACATTGGATCATTCAGAGATCCTCACTGAACTTCTGGAGAGAGTTTGCTGCACTGAAAGTAAAGGGGCTGAATAATTTAGCACGCCCAATTTTTCAGTTTTTGATTTGTTAAAAAAGTTTGAAATATCCAATAAATGTCGTTCCACTTCATGATTGTGTCCCACTTGTTGTTGATTCTTCACAAAAAAATACAGTTTTAGATCTTTATGTTTGAAGCCTGAAATGTGGCAAAAGGTCGCAAAGTTCAAGGGGGCCGAATACTTTCGCAAGGCACTGTACATGACATGAATAGAATACAGAACACTTGAATCATTACAGGAAATTTTCATGATGGAAATTGAAATGTTAAATTGTGATTGTAAAAAAGATAATTTTTGGAAAAAACATTTAAGAGCTAGAGTTATTAGACAGTCTGATAGCAGTGGGTAGAGTGGCGTTTCACAGACGGTTCGTACGGGCAGTTATACAGGACAGTTCATGGCTGTTTTTCAGGAGCCTGGTGGTGCAGTTACCTCTTTTTGGAGGGAACAGGTCATTCAGTGAATGGTCAAGAGTGTGCATGTCCTTCACCAGGTACACTGCTGCCGGCTCTACCCTGCTCTGCAGTGATGGGAGCTGTGGTTGGACTGCTCCACCTCTGGAGATGATCCTCAAGGCCCTCCTCTGCACCCTGCCTAGTTGCTTTTTATTGTATCCAACTAACAGGACTCTACCGTATTCCAGACCAGACCTGACCAGTGTAGTGTATACTGTGACCAGATCTTCAGTGGGTAGGTCAATCCTGGCAAGAACATTCAAAGTGCAGGTGTTTTGAGGCCTTCCTCACTGACTGCTCCACATGTATGTCACCACATGTATGTCACACACCAGTCTAGATGAAAACCAAGATACTTAGTTGTTTTTACCACTGGCACTTCCTGACCTCCTAGGATTAGTGGTGCAGGTTGTGGATGATCTCTAGAAAAGCATATCCGCATTTCCAGACTCTTTCCCATTCAGGAGCATGTTGTTGGATGTGGCCCACTCTTCCAGCTGCTTCGCCTCCAAGTGTCCTCTTGGTTACTGGTTAAAGGTATGGCTCGGGACAGCCCTACATCGTCCAGTGTGTCACTGAAGACAACTTTTCGGGTGGACATGTGAAGGAGAAACAGATATGGTGAAACCACACCACCTTGTGGCATACTAGAGGTGACCTCTGACCAAGGACTCAATGTGCCATTAGCCATCACCCTCTGTCTTCTTCCCCTGGTGTAGCTGTGGAACCAGGCTAGAAACCATCACCCTCTGTCTTCTTCCCCTGGTGTAGCTGGGGTACCAGGCTAGAAACCTTGGACAGAGTTCAGTGTCAGACAGATGTTGCAGGAGCTTTGCGTGATCTACTGGATCAAGCGGGCGGGCGGGCCTCTTGGAGACAGGCCCTTTATATTCTAATCCGACAGTACCACATGTTCTGTAAACTCCAGGCTGAGAGGCTGAAAGGAAGACACAACAGAATCACACAGCATCAAAGATCCATTATCAGCAAGTCCTCAAACTTTAACGGTAACATTCAACACTAACTGATGTTTGATAGTGGCAGTTAAACAGGTCAAAGGTCAGTACTTAGTTACAGTAAATGCAGGAGAGGAATGACTCAAATCAGTTCCCATTACAGCCATAGTTAGAAAGTCCCAATGTTCTTCATGGTGATGCAGGTAGGCCTTTATACTACAGATGGACTTTGGAGACAAATATGTGGTTCAGTTAGACCATAAAGACAAATGTTTTTTCATGAAAACGACCACAGGGGGTCTTTTAAGCCATAGTGTATGATCGCAGTGCCAGAAAGGAAAATAAATAGCCAAGCAATAGTGTCAGTTCCTCTGAGTCATGTTAATGTCTATATCTCTGGCTATTCTTATTGGAAAATAATAAACAGATTAGGAAAAAAAGGGGTGTGTGTGACTCATTCATCTCTGGCGTTGCGTTTAAAGCCTGATGTTTTAAAGCCTGTGGTTTGCCACCACTAGCAGAGTGAGGTAGGAATGTGTGAGACTTTCTTACTGTCCTGTCTCCTCACATCATGTCCAAGTCCACCTTCTCTGTTCACTGCAGCCTCAAAGAGAGCAGTGACCGAAATTGCACCCTGTCACTTTCAGCTCCCACACCTCCAGTTTGTGTGGACCTGTTCCTCCGTCTTGTCCTCCCTCAGGCCTTATGGTGGCTACAGGCTTCACACTGTCGATCGATGTGCAGGCATGTGCAAGGGCAGAGTATGCTTTTGGGGGGGCAGCGCACACTCATTGTGTTCCACCCAGAGAGGAAGTCCCCCTTGTGTAGTGTAAATCCACTAGGGTCTTGGGGAACCAGAGTAGCTAACCAAGCAAGAGGGGCCGAGGCACTCTTTTTGACTCTATCTAGCGATGATGTTTGAACTTCCGGATCCGGTGTTATATGCTTTTTGCTTACAAATATTAGCTAGCTATATGTGTATACTAGCTAGCTACATAGCTAGCTGTGTGTGTATAGTAACTAGCTACATGGCTAGCTGTGTGTATGCTAGCTAGCTACATAGCTAGCTGTGTGTGAGTACTAGCTAGCTCATTGCTAGCTGTGTGTGAATACTAGCTAGCTACATAGCTAGCTGTGTGTGAATACTAGCTAGCTACATAGCTAGCTGTGTGTGAATACTAGCTAGCTACATAACTAGCTGTGTGTGAATACTAGCTAGCTACATAGCTAGCTGTGTGTGAACACTAGCTACATAGTTAGCTGTGTGTGAATACTGATTATACTGTAGATTACTGGCTACTTCCTCCTCCTCTATCTTTGTTTCCGCCCACAGAGAGGCCCTAATGTTTGTTTTTGTTAATTAGTAGGTTGAGTAGGTTTTGGCAAATGTAACTGCCACTGAGAAAACTTCTCCCTGGTCTTCGGTCAGAGTGGTTGGTAGTAATGCTGATAATAACCTTGGTTTCCTCTCTCTCCAGGTACGACACGCCCCCCTCGAGACGGGGAGGTCCCCGGGGTTGATTACAACTTCCTGTCTGTGGAGGACTTCTTGAACCTTGAGCAGAGTGGAACACTACTGGAAATAGGAACGTTTGAAGGTGAGGATGATGATGCTGGGAATGTTGGTTTTAGTGATGCTGGTGATGAGGATGATGCTGGTGGTGTTGGTTTTAGTGATGCTGGTGATGAGGATGATGCTGGTGGTGTTGGTTTTAGTGATGCTGGTGATGAGGATGATGCTGGTGGTGGTGTTGGTCTTAGCTGGTGAGGAGGATGATGATGATGATGCTATGGTACTGTAGGAGTGCAGAAGATAAACTTTCTCTTTTTTGTAAGATTGTATTTAGGATTTCTGACCTGATGATATTTATTTTGACTATTATAATTTATAAAAAATAATACAATACAAAACATACACATACAAACAGATCACAAGGTTATCCTTACCTAGATTAGGACAGTGTACCACAGTGATACATCTTCTGTCCTGACAGAATCCACCTGTGTGTGTGTGTGTGTGTGTGTGTGTGTGTGTGTGTGTGTGTGTGTGTGTGTGTGTGTGTGTGTGTGTGTGTGTGTGTGTGTGCGTGTGCGTGTGTAGTGTTAATCTCCTTGCCACCTGTACTATTGTGTGTTTGGCTCCTTTCTCCCTCCCCCGCAGATAGTGTCAAATACCTGTCCACAGGAGCCGGATGCCTTCCCAATACAAATGTGAGGCAGACCTACGTACAGTAGGTCTCAATGACATGCAGTTGCATTGAGATATGAGTCCAATTCTCATGCCCAACATTTTTTCTTTCCAAAAATTGTGGCGAGACTTTTCAAATCTATTTTCAAGATGATTTTTAAAGATCGGGATTTACAGTTCATCAGTTGAAGATTATTACATACATTTAGAATGTGGTTTTGAGCATGTGTCACTATCTCTTGCATTGCATTGTGGATGGTATTTGCTTATCAATGGGTTTTACAGGAAATAAACTTGAGCAACAGATCTGGTACTGACCAGTGATAAGCCAGCCATTTGAATGTATACTTTAACAAGGTAAAGTTTCTCTGAGCCGGCCCGTTCTATTATGCTTGTATTCTCTCAGCTCCCTCTCAGTCCATAACAACACTGACCAGGGGAAAAAGCCTGCTTTTCCTGCAGCTGCTTATTTCCACCATTTCAGGACTCTTTGTGTTCTGCCATTGTCTCTCTTTCCACTGCATTGAGATTTTATAGATCCCCTCCCCGCTATCTTTCTGGGTCTATCTCTCTGTCCTCTATCTCTCTGTCCTCTATCTCTCTGTGTTCTATCTCTCGCTCCCTCCCCCTCCTTCTCTCACCCTCCCTCCCTCCCCTCTCTCTCAATTTCAATTGAATTTAAGGGGCTTTATTGGCATGGGAAACATATGTTTACATTGCCAAAGTAAGTGAAATAGATAATAAACAAAAGTGAAATAAACAACAGTAAATGTCATTATGTCTATATACAGTGTTGTAACGATGAGCAAATAGTTACAAAAGGGAAAATTACAAAAGGGAAAATAAATCTAGGTTGTATTTATAATGGTGTTTGGTCTTCACTGGTTGCCCTTTTCGTGTGGAAACAGGTCACAAATCTTGATGCTGTGATTTCACCCAGTAGATATGGGAGTTTATCAAAATTGGATTTGTTTTCTAATTCTCTGTGCATCTGTGCAATCTGAGGGAAATGTGTATCTCTGAAATGGTCATACATTTGGCAGGAGGTTAGGAAGTGCAGCTCAGTTTCCACCTCATTTTGTGGGCAGTTTGTACATAGCCTGTCTTCTCTTGAGAGCCAGGTCTGCCTACGGCAGCCTTTCTCAATAGTAAGGCTATGCTCAATGAATCTGTACATAGTGAAGCATTCCTTAATTTTGGGTCAGTTACAGTGATCAGGTATTGTGCCACTAAGGACTCTCTGTTTAGCATTCTAGTCAGCTCAGTGTTTTTCTAATGTGTAAATATCTTTTTGTTTTCTCATGATTTGGTTGGGTCTAATTGTGCTGTCCTGTGGTTCGGTGGGGTCTGTTTGTGTTTGTGAACAGAGCCCCAGGACCAGCTTGCTTAGGGGACTCTTCTCCAGGTTCATATCAAATTTTATTGGTCACATACACATATTTAGCAGATGTTATTGCGGGTGCAGTGATATTCTTGTCTCTGTAGGTGTAGGGGATGGCTTTGTTATGGAAGGTTTGGGAATCGCTTCCTTTTAGGTGGTTGTAGAATTTAATGGCTCTTTTCTGGATTTTGATCATTAGCGGGTATCGGCCTAATTCTGCTCTGCATGCATTATTTGCTGTTTTACATTGTAGACAGAGGATATTTGTGCAGAATTCTGCATGCAGAGGTTCAATTTGGTGTTTGTCACATTTTGTGAATTCTTGGTTGGTGAGCGGACCCCAGACCTCACAACCAGAAAGGGCAATGAGTTCTATAACTGATTAAAAATACTTGAATGTTATGTTACTTTTGATGGCATAGGCCTTACTTGCCTTGTCTCTCAGATCGTTCACAACTTTGTGGAAGTTACCTGTCGTGCTGATGTTAATTGTTTTGTGTGCTCTAGGGCAACGGTGTCTAGATGGAATTTGTATTTGTGGTCCTGGCAACTGGACCTTTTTTGTAACACCATCATATTTTGTCTTACTGAGATGTACTGTCAGGGCCCAGGTCTGTCAGAATCTGTGCAGCAGATCTAGGTGCTGCTGTAGGCCCTACTTGGTTTGGGACAGAAGCACCAGATCATCAGCAAACAGTAAACATTTGACTTCAGATTCTAGTAGGGAGAGGCCGGTGCTCTCTCTCTCCCTTCCTCTCTCCTTCCCCCTCCCCTCCCTCTCTCCTTCCCCCTCCCTCTCTCATCCCCTTTTCTCTGTCTCACGCCCTCCTCCATCCCTCCCTCCCTCTTCCTTCTCCCTCCCTCGCTCCCTCCCCATCCCCCTACCACTTCCTATCTCCCCCTCCCTCTCTCCCTCCCCGTTCCTCTCTCCTTCTCCCTCCCTCTCTTCTCCCTCTCTCTCTCCCTCTCCCTCCATCTCTTTCTCAGGCATGCTAATGTCCATGTTGTTGCCTAGGTAACTATTATGGGACGCCTAAGCCGCCGAGGCAGCCCGTGGTTGGGACAGTGATTCTCAGTGATGCTGTGCTCCTCAACGGCCCTCCAGGCTCCCAGCAGTCCACTCCCAAGCGCACCAAGTCCTACAATGACATGCAAAACGCCCAAGTAGTACCTGCTGACTACGAGGATGACGACCAGGCCACAGAAATGAACAACAGTTTTACAGGTACGTCATTTTACATGCCGTCAGACAATTACACATAGACTACCACTACCAAACCAGGCGGCTGTTCAATGGGGGATGTGTGTGTTTGGGGTGTGGGTGAGTTGTGTGTGTGCTCATTTCTACGCACATGTTTGAAAGCATGTGTGAGGGAGAGTGTGTATCTGCGTTTGTGCTCTCCACTCTTCTGCCCTGTGTTGCTGGGTGTCTCTCGCTTTCTCTCTTTCTCTTGTTCTCTCTCGCTCCCTCCGTCTTTCTCTCTTGTTTTCTCTCTCTCTCGCGCCATCTTTCTCTCTCTCTCACTCTCTCACTCTCTTTCTCTCTCTCAACAACACTTTGTGAATAGTTTTTTAGGCATAATGTCTGACTGAGTTTGAAATATCACTTGTGTTAATGTGTTAGCCCGGACTGGAGAGTTTATGAGACAGTCAGTCAGTTCCTAGATGGAGTTTTTTTTCTCCTTCTATGCTCACTCTGTGTGTCCTGCCAGTCTGTCAGAGTGGTGAATTAGCGTTTGATCACCCCTGAAAGGCTCACGGAAGTGAGAGAGGGAGGATGAAGTCAGGGAGGGCAAGATAGAGGGGGGTTTAAGAGAAATAGAGGCTGACTGCATGTTCATTATAGTCATTGGGCCCCATTCCTTTTGGACTAGCAGGCAGGGGGTTTACAGAGGGAGGGAGAGAAAGTTAAGAAAGGAAAAATGTTTAGTAGTCGTGAACCATAAAATATATTTTTGTTGCTGTTGGTTTTAGTAGTCCTATATTGCACACAGTACTCTAAGCATAAATTGTCTTATCATTCCACCCTTAGATTCCCACATTCCTGTTACAGCAGGAAACATAAACCTCCTCTCTCTGTTTTGTTCTGTGTTGTCGTGCTCCTTACTTTCCCAGGATCCTTAGTTCGTAGTCTCTTCCCCTCTCCCTTGTTG
The DNA here is from genome assembly GCF_002021735.2 of Oncorhynchus kisutch. Lineage (NCBI taxonomy): Eukaryota > Metazoa > Chordata > Actinopteri > Salmoniformes > Salmonidae > Oncorhynchus > Oncorhynchus kisutch. The sequence continues at coordinate 28,491,115 of NC_034197.2, read as the reverse complement.
TGCACAGGTAACCCTAGCGACCAGGACGAGAGCTGCGGTGGTGTTCTACGGCCGTACCCCGCGCGCGAGAACGCTCCGTCCTATGGTCTGAACAACGTGGCCGCATCCACCTCGGACAGCGGGCAGCAGACACACGCCCAGCCCCAGGCCTCCCCAGAAGATCCCCTAGGACCCCTGCCAGGCAACTGGGAGATGGCCTACACCGAGAACGGAGAAGTCTACTTCATAGAGTACGTATAATATACCCTAAATCCTATCCTAAATCCCTATGGCCTGTACCTTAGCTTACACCGAGAATGGAGAAGTCTACTTTGTAGAGCATGTATAATATACACTACATGACCAAAGGTATGTGGACACCTGCTCGTCAAACATCTCATTCCAAAATCATGGGCAGTAATATGGAGTTGTTCCCCCCTTTGCTGCTATAACAGCCTCCACTCTTCTGGGAAGGATTTCCACTAGATGTTGGAACATTTCTGCGGGGACTTGCTTTCATTCAGCCACAAGAGCGTTAGGGAGGTCGGGCACTCATGTTGGGCGATTAGGCCTGGCTCGCAGTCAGCGTTCCAATTCATCCGAAAGGTGTTTGATGGGGTTAAGGTCAAGGCTCTGAAGGCCAGTCAAGTTCTTCCAAACTGATCTCGACAAACCATTTCAATATGGAACTCGCTTTGTGCATGGGGGCATTGTCATGCCGAAACAGCAAAAGGATGGTCTAGAATGTCATTGTATGCTGTAGTGTTAAGATGTCACTGGAACTAAGGGGCCTAGCCCGAACCACGAAAAATAGCCCCAGACCATTATTCCTCCTCCAACAAACTTTGCGATTGGCTCTATGCATTTAGGCAGGTAGCGCCCTCCTAGCAGCCGCCAAACACAGATCCGTCCGTCGGACTGCCAGATGGTAAAGCATGGTTCATCACTCCAGAGTACATGTTTCCACTGCTCCAGAGTCCAATGGTGGTGAGCTTTACACCACTCTAGCCAGCGCTTGACATTGCGCGTGGTGATCTTAGGCTTGTGTGTGGCTGTTCAGCCATGGAAACCCATTTCATGAAGTTCCCGACAACAGTTATTGTGCTGACATTGTTTTCAGAGGCAGTTTGGAACTCGGTAGTGAGAGTTGCAACCGAGGACAGCCGATTTGTACGCGCTTCACCACTCAGCGGTCCCGTTCTGTGAGCTTGTGTGGCCTACCACTTCGTGGCTGAGCCGTTGTTGCTCCTAGATGTTTCCACTTCACAATAGCTGCACTTACAGTTGACCGGGGCAGCTCTAGCACGGCAGCAATTTGATGAACTGACTTGTTGGAAAGGTGGCATCCTATGACGGCGCCAAGTTGAAAGTCACTGAGCTCTTTAGTAAGGCCATTCTACTGCCAATGTTTGTCTATGGAGATTGCATGGCCGTGTGCTCGATTTTATACACCTGTCAGCAATTTAAAAAATAATGATAAGACATGAAATAGTAAGTTACACAATATGAATAAAATACACAAGAATGGAGCAATATACAGGGAGCACCAGTACCAGATCAATGTGGAGCTATATACAGGGAGCACCAGTACCAGATCAAGGTGGAGCTATATACAGGGAGCACCAGTACCAGATCAAGGTGGAGCTATATACAGGGAGTACCAGTACCAGATCAATGTGGAGCTATATACAGGGAGTACCAGTACCAGATCAATGTGGAGCTATATACAGGGAGTACCAGTACCAGATCAATGTGGAGCTATATACAGGGAGCACCAGTACTAGATCAAGGTGGAGCTATATACAGGGAGCACCAGTACTAGATCAATGTGGAGCTATATACAGGGAGCACCAGTACCAGATCAATGTGCAGAGGTTATGAGGCATTTGAGGTAGATATGTACATGAAGGCAGGGTAAAGTGACTAGGTATCAGGATAGATAATAATAATAATAAGGTATTTGAGGTTGATATGTACATTAAGGCAGGGTAAAGTGACTAGGCATCAGGATAGATAATAATAAGGTATTTTTTATAAAAAAAAATATTTAACCTTTATTTAACCAGGTAGGCTAGTTGAGAAAAAGGAGGAAGATAAATAAATAAATACAGTATGGCGTTGAGGAAGATTGGATGGGCTATTTACAGATGAGCTATGTACAGATGCAGTGCTCAGCTTAAAGCTAGTGAGGGGGGTAAGAGTCTCCAGCTTCAGAGATTTTTGCAGTTCGTTCCAGTCATTGACAGCAGAGAACTGGAAGGAGATGCGGCCAAAGGAAGAATTGGCTTTGTGGGTGACCAGTGAGATATACCTGCTGGTGCGCATGCTATGGGTGGGTGCTGCTATGGTGACCAGTGAGCTGAGATAAGGCGGGGCTTTACCTAGCAGAGACTTGTAGATGACCTAGAACCAGTGGGTTTGGCGACGAGTATGAAGCGAGGGCCAGCCAACGAGATCATACAGGTCGCAGTGGTGGGTAGTGTATGGGGCTTTGGTGACAAAACGGATGGCACTGTGATAGACTGCATCCAATTTGTTGAGTAGAGTGTTGGAGGTTATTTTGTAAATGACATCGCAGAAGTCAAGGATCGGTAAGATGGTCAGTTTTACGAGGGTATGTTTGGCAGCATAAGTGAAGGATGCTTTGTTGCGAAATAGGAAGCAGATTCTAGATTTAATTTTGGATTGGAGATGTTTAATGTGATTCTGGAAGGAGAGTTTACAGTCTAACCAGACACCTAGGTATTTGTAGTTGTCCACATATTCTAAGTCAGAACCGTCAGAAAAGTCAGAACCGAGTAGTGATGCTGGATGGGCGGGCAGGTGCGGGCAGTGATCAGATGAAGAGCATGCATTTAGTTTCACTTGCATTTAAGAGCAGGTGGAGGCCACGGAAGGAGAGTTGTATGGCATTGAAGCTCATCTGGAGGTTAGTTTAGGTGTCCAACGAAGGGCCAGAGGTATACAGAATGGTGTCGTCTGCGTAGAGGTGGATCAGAGAATCACCAGCAGCGAGAGCGACATCATTGATGTTTACAGAGAAGAGAGTCGGCCCGAGAATTGAACCCTGTGGCACCCCCATAGAGACTGCCAGAGGTCCGGACAACAGGCCCTCCGATTTGACATACTGAACTCTATCGGAGAAGTAGTTGGTGAACCAAGCGAGGCAATCATTTGAGAGACCAAGGCCAATAAGAATGTTGTGATTGACAGAGTTGAAAGCCTTAGCCAGGTCGATGAATACGGCTCCCCAATAATGTCTCTTATCGATGGCGGTTATGATATTGTTTAGGACCTTGAGCGTGGCTGAGGTGCACCCATGACCAGCTCTGAAACCAGATTGCATAGCGGAGAAGGTACATTAAGATTCAAAATGGTTAGTAATCTGTTTGTTAACTAGTTGCGACGAGCAAACCCGTATCCGGGAGCGTAATCATAGCCTCAAACGCATTAGCATAACGCAACAGACATAAATACCCCTAGAAACTTTTCCTATTCATGCAAATGAAATGAAATAAATATATTCAAACACAAGCTTAGCCTTTTGTTAACAACACTGTCATCTCAGATTTTCAAAATATGCGTTACAGCCAACGCTAGACAAGCATTTGTGTAAGTTTATCATGGCATAATGCTATGCTAGGCTCTGCTGGCAGCAGGCAACATTTTCACAAAAATAAGAAAAGCAACCAAATTAAATAATTTACCTTTGAAGAACTTCGGATGCTTTCACTCAGGAGACTCCCAGTTAGATAGCAAATGTTCCCTTTTTCCAAAAATATTATTTTTGTAGGCGAAAAAGCTCCCGTTTCTTCACCATGCTTGGCTGAGAAATCGACCGAAAAATGCTACAACTATAACGCCAAACTTTTTTCAAAATTAGCTACATAATATCGACAGAAACACGGCAAACGTTGTTTAGGATCCATCCTCAAGGTGTTTTTAACAAATATATTCGATAATATATCCGTCGAGGCAGTTGGTTTCTCATAAGAAGCGATTGGAAAAATGGCTACCTCAGTATTTTACGCAAGGTTTTCTGCGGGAGACACCATGTGACCACATGCCATATATGTGTGTGAGTGCGTGTGTATATAAAGTCTAGTGAGTGTGTATATGGTGTGTGTATATAAAGTCTAGTGAGTGTAAGATGGATTCAGTGCAGATAGTTTGGGTACCATTAATTGACTACTTAGCAGTTGGGCTATTTAGCAGTCTTATGGCTTGAGGGTAGAAGAGGTCTCTGCGCCTGTTGGGCCGAGAGCCGATGCTCCAGGTATCGTTGCCAGACAGTAGCAGAGTGAACAGTCTATGGCTTGGTTGGCTGGAGTCTTTGGCAATTTTTTGGGCCTTCCTCTGATACCACCTGAGTATAGAGGTCCTGGATGGCAGGGAGCTCGGGCCCAATGATGTACTGGGCTGTCTGAACCACCCATAGTGTACATATTCACCCTATACCCTATGTAAGTACCCTTAGCATACACTGAGAATGGAGAGGTCTACTTCATAGACTACATACACTATATACTCTCTATACTATCAAGCCTCTCTGTTCTGTATCCCACTACTATCCCTCCCTCCCCTCCCCCAGAAAGGCCTGTCAGTGCTCTCCAGGCTGTTAATCTTCTATAGTCTGATCTCCTTAGAGATCACAGGCAGATCAGATCACCTGACCACCTCAATGAAGCACAGTCCTCTGCCCTCAGACCTACACACAGAGCTGGGTCTGCCTGCTTGTCTGCCTGTCTGGCTGGGAGAGGATGATGAAATGGCTTTGTGCATTCAACACCTGCATGTTGGTCTGCTTTAAGATTGACAGGAAAGCTTGTAGTGACGTTGAGGATACATCTACCTATTCTAGACAATAAGTCGACAATGACTCCTTCCAACCCTTTTGTCTGTGTTTCTCAGTGGGGGAGAAGTCTTTTTGGTGTTGCGTTAATCTCTGTTTGGTTTTACTTGCTTGTTGACAAGCCTATTGACTTTAACCCCTTACATCCTTGTGCTGCTGATGAGATCATTGGTCTTTTGTTAGCTTTTAGTGCTCATCACCTTGACTTCAGAGCCAGTCTTTAACAGCTCTGTGTGTTTGTTGTTTCCTCAGCCACAACACAAAGACCACATCGTGGATCGACCCTCGCTGTCTGGAGAAACCTCTAAAACCTCTGGAAGAGTGTGAGGATGATGGTAAGCCAGGCCCTGTGGGTGGGTGGGTGGGTGGGTGTGTGTGAGAGAGCGTGTGTGTGTGAGAGAGAGAGAGAGAGAGAGAGCGTGTGTGTGTGTTTCACTCATTTCTGTGATCTATTGTTTACCTCCTAATCTTGCACCATGTTGATGGTATCAGAAGGTGGTGCCACTGAGCTCATATCTAAATTTGATGAAGTCTGTTTCTATACACTGGTCCCATTATTACCACGACAATGTTTTGATAACTTAAGTCAAATTGGAAAGAGGTTATTTTTGAGATTGGCTTTCCATCTAAGGAATTGTGTAATAGTTCCTTTGAAGATGTTTTTATTGTTATTATTTATTTGTTACACCACTGTGTACATTGTACATTTTCAAATAAATATCTATGCAACAATGTTAGATTCATTTTCTTCAGGAACATACAAGTAACGATATAGATGTCTGTGTGAAAGTTCAGAAGAAATTCTTCGACCAATATCAGAAATGGCACCACCATGTGGCCATTTAGATAACTGTCGTGTGTCATCTCTTAGTTCCATACATCATTGATTTGAGGGATTACGGTGCATCTATGTTTCAGTAAATACTGATTTGGTTACTTAAATATTTATATTTCTCTCCCTCCTTGTCTTTCTCTCTAATATTACTTTACCGTCTCTCCTTATTTTCCTTCCTTTGTCATTCCTTCACCCAATCAACCACCCTTTCTGTTTCATCCTGCTCTCTTCACCGTGGAGAAGAAGGGGTACATACGGAGGAACCGGACAATGAGCTAGGTATGCACCTTTATTCTCTCACTCTCTCACTCTGTTTCTGTCGTTGCATTTCTATCGGCTGTGTATTGGTGAGGGTTATGGTGACTCTCAATCTTTTCTTTCTATACCGTTAATCAATAACATTTGATTTTAAAAGTGTTATATACGAAACCTTGATCTACAACTGCTAGATTCTTTCTCGCCATGTCACTCATCTATTTGGATGTGTCACGATAATCGTATAATTTGGCTCCTATATTAACTTAATTAACGTGGTGTACTGCTTGCTTCTAACTGCTGAGTGAGTGATTTCCTTTTCATGCAGGAGACACATTAGGAAGGTGTTTGATTTGACGTCTCAGGTTGGCCTCCGTAGTTACGGCTGCTCCACAGACTAGACTATTTGGCAGAAACAGAAGTGCTCCTGAAAGGGAACACAATCTCTGACTCTTTCAGGGCTCTGAGTCTCGGGCCTATGAGCTCCTTTTACGTCTGGCACATCAGAACAAGGCAGTGTATGATTATCGATTGTGAAAGCCAGCCTGCTCCAAAGTGTTTTTGTCGGTGTTCACAGCAGCCCACGCTAACACACTGCGCTAATGTCTTTGTATGAAATCAAATACGGTGAGGAGGAGAATGAGATGCTAACGCTTTATTGGGAGTGTCAGCTTAATAGTCTCTCTGTCAGACAATTCCCTTTGAGCGCTGATGCAGCCGAGCGTGTGCACGTGTACGGGCGTGTGTGTGCGCATGCTGGAGGAAGCAGTGTTTGAAAGATATATACTGAAACATGGTAACATCTGCAGTGAACACATAGCCAGAAACTGCATGTAGATGACCAGTAATGTAAAGTAGAATCATACAGATACATGATGTTGGCTCTCTGCATTGTCGTGGATGTCTTCTGACTCCCCCGAGTCATGCAGACTGTCGTGTAGACTGTCGTGTAGACTGTTGGGCCAATGTGATTTTTGTCTGAACGTGCTGAGAATATTGTAATGTTTATTTCTATAAAGATGTCCATTGAAAGCAATTGATATGCAATTTGATATGCAAGATGTCCATTGAAAGCCATTGATATGCAATTTGTTGACACCACAACACAGTACCGACTTAGATGCACATTATCCCGAATGCTAATCAATAAAAATGTCTGTTAAATCTCTGCTCTATTTTGCTTGTTTACAGCGGTTCATTTCACAGGGAGGCTCTCTTGTATTCTTACATCACCAACATTTGGAGAATAAAGGCACTAACATGGCGTCTGTTTTAAAACGTGGCCCAACTCTCTTAATATATGGTTCTGGACTGGCCTATAAGTACTGGCCTGCTGGCTACGTTCACTTGTGTGAGGCGTGCAATTGTGTCCATCTATCAACTGTTTGTAGCTGTTGATAATGTAGAAAGCAACCTGGTTCTGTTCTGAAGACAGAGACAGATATGAGCAGGCTGGGTCTGACTGGATGAATAGTAAATCTAGTAGGTGGGAGCAGTCAAGCTCTGTAGTCTCATTTAGTTCAGAATCTCCCCTGACAGCTGACTGTGTGTGTAGCCTGTCTGTGTGTAGCCTGTGTGTGTGTGTGTGTAGCCTGTGTGTGCCTCGCTCAGTGAGGTAGAGGGAGTAGTTTGACTCCATATTAGATATCTGCACCGTGGCCCACTGACTGTACTGAGTCATGACAGGTAAACATAGATTCACTTCAGAGTTGGTTTACACACCTGAGAGACCCTGAATAGAGCACAGCGTCATCCTCTGACGTACTTCCTGAAGGAGAACACTGCCTTAATCAATGTGTCATTACAGTGATCTAACATTGCTTTTCCTTCTCTGTTTCAGAGCTGCCTGCTGGATGGGAGAAGATAGATGACCCAGTGTATGGGGTTTACTACGTAGAGTAAGTTGGAACACCTCACGGTTCATCTCTTTTCACATGCCTCTCATTAACCCCACAATAATTAATATGACGGAATACATCAGCATTTTCATGAAGTTTCAGTTGAACTAGCATTTTCTCTCAGCCTCTCTTGTCAGACCTTTTCTACATTCTGTGTACTATAATTGGTTTGAAGCTACGTAGATGTATCTGAAACCGGACTCCATTTTGTGTAGCCAGTGTGTAGTTTGTGTAGACCTATGAGGTTGTCACAGAGCTGGTGGGATTTACGAGGCTGTGAGCCAGAGGATGTCCAACACTGTGTACCGTCATTTATCATGGTGACAATCAATATCCCACACTCATCCTTTCCCTCTCCTCTCTCTCTCTCATCATCATCAGTCACATCAACAGGAAGACCCAGTATGAGAACCCCATAGTGGAGGCTAAACGCAGGATGCAGCTGGAGCAGCAGCAGCCGCAGCCTCCTGAAGGTGAGCGGTACATTCGAGGTTCGTTTCCTGCCCTGGCACGGCACCATTTCTTTCTTTCTTCACGTCTGTCTCGTCACGTCACGTCTCGTCTCGTCTCACGTCTCGTCTCACGTCTTGTCTCATGTCTTGTCTAATGTCTTGTCTCATGTCTTGTCTCACGTCTTGTCTCATGTCTTGTCTCATGTCTTGTCCTGCACGGTTGGGGTTCATTCTATTTGAAGTCAGCCCAGTTTAAGAATGAAAAGTTAGTTCCTCAGAATTAGAATTTTGATGAATTCTCCTGGATATGAAATGGAATTGACCCCAACCCTTGTCCTGTCCTGTTGGCGTTTGGGTTCTTATTTGTTTGATTAAATATCATTAAAACATCATTTTTATATTCCTTTCAACACATGAGCCACTGTAGCATTCACTTATTTGTCTTAGAGCTGTGGAAGCCACCGTCCATGTGCAAACTGCTGCTGATATCATGCTTGCTACGTGTTAGGACCACTGAGACACAATGTAATGATGAAATGGCATGTAATATCAGATGCAATGTTAAAACATATTTTCAATAAATCTATCTCTTATTGCGTAATTTACCGTGTTAGGTCTTAGTCATTTTAAAGTGTATAGCGTTTGTCCCCCCCGGAGCAGCCAGTATGCCTGACACCTCTGGTGTAGAGCAAGTTTGAGTCAACAAATGAATGAATGTGATGCTTATGTTTGTGTACCTATGTTTGTATTTTATTGATTGTGTACGGTTGTGTGTCAGTGTATGTGTGTGCGTGTATTTGTGTGTGTGTGTGCTTGCGTGCATCCGTGTGTTTGTGACTATGATTTCACAGTCCCTCTGTGTCTCTCGCTGTACAGAGTGGATAGAGGAACACTCCTCAGCTGGTGCTCCCCTGGCCGTCTATGCCAGTAACCACCTGGAGACATACCGTGACCCCCAGGACCCGCCCCCACTGCCCCCTCCCCCAGGAGGGACCAAACGTGAGTGGGGTTACACTTTCTAGACAACACACACACACACACACACACACACTTTCAATACCAGGGTCTTGTGTACCACAGACATTTAACTCGCAATCAAATACACCCACAATGTACAGTTTCAGTGACACAAGCAGACAGACGGACGGACGGACGGACGGACGGACGGACGGACGGACGGACGGACGGACGGACGGACGGACGGACGGACGGACGGACAGACAGACAGACAGACAGATAGATAGATAGACAAGAGAAAAGACAAAGCCAGCTAATGTAACTGACACAGATAGAGACAGATACAAATATGTTCCAAATAATGTTCTCTTCCCTGCGTTCTGTAGGAGGGAAGCCGTTCTTCACACGGAACCCAGCAGAACTGAACGGAACCTTCATCAACACCAAACTGAAGAAGAGCCGCCGTGGGTTCGGCTTTACCGTCGTCGGGGGCGACGAGCCGGATGAGTTCCTCCAGATCAAGAGTCTTGTCCTGGACGGTCCTGCTGCTGTGGATGGGAAGATGGAGACAGGTGCAGTACACTGTCTTAGCCCACAGGGGGCACTGTTTCACACCATTTATACAGAAAGCATTTGCCCCATTCCTAAGGAGGTTGAAGTGATTGTGTAAACTAAGTACTGAACATATTGGAGACATATGGTAATATACTTGCACCCCACATAGTACATTCACTGTGTTACTTACTGTTCTACTAACTTTGTTACTAATGTACTGTGATAGTGACTGTTCTACTAACTGTGTTACTAATGTGATGTGATAGTGACTGTTCTACTAACTGTGTTACTAATGTGATGTGATAGTGACTGTTCTACTAACCGTGTTACTAATGTACTGTGATAGTGACTGTTCTACTAATTATGTTAATAATGTACTGTGATAGTGACTGTTCTACTAACTGTGTTACTAATGTACTGTGATAGTGACTGTTCTACTAACTGTGTTACTAATGTGATGTGATAGTGACTGTTCTACTAACTGTGTTACTAATGTGATGTGATAGTGACTGTTCTACTAACTGTGTTACTAATGTACTGTGATAGTGACTGTTCTACTAACTGTGTTACTAATGTACTGTGATAGTGACTGTTCTACTAACTGTGTTACTAATGTACTGTGATAGTGACTGTTCTACTAACTGTGTTACTAATGTGATGTGATAGTGACTGTTCTACTAACTGTGTTACTAATGTGATGTGATAGTGACTGTTCTACTAACTGTGTTACTAATGTACTGTGATAGTGACTGTTCTACTAACTGTGTTACTAATGTGATGTGATAGTGACTGTTCTACTAACTTTGTTACTAATGTACTGTGATAGTGACTGTTCTACTAACTGTGTTACTAATGTACTGTGATAGTGACTGTTCTACTAACTGTGTTACTAATGTGATGTGATAGTGACTGTTCTACTAACTGTGTTACTAATGTACTGTGATAGTGACTGTTCTACTAACTGTGTTACTAATGTGATGTGATAGTGACTGTTCTACTAACTGTGTTACTAATGTACTGTGATAGTGACTGTTCTACTAACTGTGTTACTAATGTGATGTGATAGTGACTGTTCTACTAACTGTGTTACTAATGTACTGTGATAGTGACTGTTCTACTAACTGTGTTACTAATGTACTGTGATAGTGACTGTTCTACTAACTGTGTTACTAATGTGATGGGATAGTGACTGTTCTACTAACTGTGTTACTAATGTGATGTGATAGTGACTGTTCTACTAACTGTGTTACTAATGTACTGTGATAGTGACTGTTCTACTAACTGTGTTACTAATGTGATGTGATAGTGACTGTTCTACTAACTGTGTTACTAATGTGATGTGATAGTGACTGTTCTACTAACTGTGTTACTAATGTACTGTGATAGTGACTGTTCTACTAACTGTGTTACTAATGTGATGTGATAGTGACTGTTCTACTAACTTTGTTACTAATGTACTGTGATAGTGACTGTTCTACTAACTGTGTTACTAATGTACTGTGATAGTGACTGTTCTACTAACTGTGTTACTAATGTGATGTGATAGTGACTGTTCTACTAACTGTGTTACTAATGTACTGTGATAGTGACTGTTCTACTAACTGTGTTACTAATGTGATGTGATAGTGACTGTTCTACTAACTGTGTTACTAATGTACTGTGATAGTGACTGTTCTACTAACTGTGTTACTAATGTGATGTGATAGTGACTGTTCTACTAACTGTGTTACTAATGTACTGTGATAGTGACTGTTCTACTAACTGTGTTACTAATGTACTGTGATAGTGACTGTTCTACTAACTGTGTTACTAATGTGATGGGATAGTGACTGTTCTACTAACTGTGTTACTAATGTGATGTGATAGTGACTGTTCTACTAACTGTGTTACTAATGTACTGTGATAGTGACTGTTCTACTAACTGTGTTACTAATGTGATGTGATAGTGACTGTTCTACTAACTGTGTTACTAATGTGATGTGATAGTGACTGTTCTACTAACTGTGTTACTAATGTACTGTGATAGTGACTGTTCTACTAACTGTGTTACTAATGTGATGTGATAGTGACTGTTCTACTAACTGTGTTACTAATGTACTGTGATAGTGACTGTTCTACTAACTGTGTTACTAATGTGATGTGATAGTGACTGTTCTACTAATTGTGTTACTAATGTACTGTGATAGTGACTGTTCTACTAACTGTGTTACTAATGTGATGTGATAGTGACTGTTCTACTAACTGTGTTACTAATGTACTGTGATAGTGACTGTTCTACTAACTGTGTTACTAATGTGATGTGATAGTGACTGTTCTACTAATTGTGTTACTAATGTACTGTGATAGTGACTGTTCTACTAACTGTGTTACTAATGTACTGTGATAGTGACTGTTCTACTAACTGTGTTACTAATGTACTGTGATAGTGACTGTTCTACTAACTGTGTTACTAATGTACTGTGATAGTGACTGTTCTACTAACTGTGTTACTAATGTACTGTGATAGTGACTGTTCTACTAACTGTGTTACTAATGTACTGTGATAGTGACTGTTCTACTAACTGTGTTACTAATGTGATGTGATAGTGACTGTTCTACTAATTGTGTTACTAATGTACTGTGATAGTGACTGTTCTACTAACTGTGTTACTAATGTACTGTGATAGTGACTGTTCTACTAACTGTGTTACTAATGTACTGTGATAGTGACTGTTCTACTAACTGTGTTACTAATGTACTGTGATAGTGACTGTTCTACTAATTGTGTTACTAATGTACTGTGATAGTGACTGTTCTACTAACTGTGTTACTAATGTACTGTGATAGTGACTGTTCTACTAACTGTGTTACTAATGTACTGTGATAGTGACTGTTCTACTAACTGTGTTACTAATGTACTGTGATAGTGACTGTTCTACTAACTGTGTTACTAATGTGATGTGATAGTGACTGTTCTACTAACTGTGTTACTAATGTACTGTGATAGTGACTGTTCTACTAACTGTGTTACTAATGTGATGTGATAGTGACTGTTCTACTAACTGTGTTACTAATGTGATGTGATAGTGACTGTTCTACTAACTGTGTTTCTAATGTGATGTGATAGTGACTGTTCTACTAACTGTGTTACTAATGTGATGTGATAGTGACTGTTCTACTAACTGTGTTACTAATGTGATGTGATAGTGACTGTTCTACTAACTGTGTTACTAATGTGATGTGATAGTGACTGTTCTACTAACTGTGTTTTAACTGTCCTGTCCGTCTCCGTGCCTTCCTTCTCTAGGTGATGTCATAGTGAGTGTGAATGACATCATCGTGCTTGGCTACACCCACGCCCAGGTGGTGAAGATCTTCCAGTCCATCCCGATCGGCTCCATGGTGGACCTGGCCCTCTGCCGCGGCTACCCCCTGCCCTTTGACCCCGACGACCCCAACACCAGCCTGGTGACCTCTGTGGCCATCCTGGACAAGGAGCCCATCATCGTCAATGGCCAGCAGAGCTATGACTCCCCGTCCAGCCACGGCAGCCAGACCGGAGGCCCCGTTAACGGGATGAGGGAGCCGCGGGCCCTCAGCCCCTCGGCGGAGGTGGCGTCGAACGGCTCACACGGCTACTCCTCCAGCGATGTGGTCACCCTGGCGTCGTCCATCGCCGGGCAGCCCGAGCTGATCACGGTGCACATGGAGAAGGGCGATAAGGGCTTTGGGTTCACAATCGCTGACAGCTTGACGGGTGGGGGTCAGAGGGTGAAGCAGATTGTGGACTACCCCCGCTGCAGGGGCCTGAAGGAGTCAGACATTCTGATGGAGGTGAACAAGAGGAACGTCCAGAACATGACTCACAACCAGGTGGTGGACCTGCTCAGCAAGTGTCCCAGAGGCAGCGAGGTCACCATGCTGGTGCAGAGAGGTACGTAAGTCCACTGATTAGGGTCAGGAGGGAGGGAGAGGAGGAAGGACGGAGGGGTGTCTGGTCATCATGCTGGTGCAGTGGGGTACATGCTCAACCCAGGGAGGATGATAGGGGAAGGAGGGAATGAGAGAGGGGGACGAATTGGTTCGCAGATAAAGACACTTCCACTGGCAAACAGCATGAATAGCTGAGATGTTGAGTGTGTTAGGGGGTAAGTGGGTCAAAGGTTGAATAAAGGAGGTTGTGGATGTTATGTAGAGAAGAAACATGAGTGGGTGATCAGATAAGTGAGAGAGGGAATGGATGGAAAGGTGGAGAGCATGTCCAGGATGGGAGGAGGAGAAGAGAGGAGGATGGTGTTAGGTCAGGGACTCTTATCTGTCCTGATTATGGATGAAGAGCGACTCTGCTGAGATGCTGCTAATCTCCCTGTGTTCTGTCAGCTCATAGGCTCTCCTGCTTTTCTCTCTCTCTCTCTCTCTCTCTCTCTCTCTCTCTCTCTCTCTCTCTCTCTCTCTGTCTGTTCTCACTATTTATCTTTTATCTTTTCTATTTATTTAACTTATTCTTTATCACTGTCTCTATTCTTTCACTCTTTTTCTCTCATTATCTTTTACTTATTCTGTCTCACTTTGTATCTCTCCTCGTTTCTCTCTCTCTCCCCCTCTCTCCCCTCTCCCCTTCTTTCTCACTTTGTATCCCTCTCGCCCTCTCCCCTCTCTCTCCCCTCTCTCTCCCATCTCTCACTCCCTCTCTCCCCTCTCCCCTTCTTTCTCACTTTGTATCCCTCTCGCCCTCTCCCCTCTCTCTCCCCTCTCTCTCCCCTCTCTCTCCGTCTCTCTCCCTCCGTCTCTCTCTCTCTCTCTCCCTCTCTCTCCCTCTCTCTCCCTCTCTCTCCCTCTCTCCCTTTCTCTCCCTCTCTCACCCTCTCTTTAAGCCTGGTCTTTGTCTCTGGCGCTGTGTCTATGTCTGTGTTGCTTAGATGATAGTTGGGTGTGTTAGTAGTGAGAGGGCTCAGCCAAAGACGCCGTCCTAGCTCTGATCAAAGTGTCTTCTGTTCCAATTAGCTTGGGAGGATACAGAGAGAGGAACAGAGAGAGTTGGGGTGAAGGGAGAGCAAGATGGGGAAAGAGAGGTGCAGAGCAGAAAGAACAGCCACTGATTTTGAATAGAATGTGAAATGGAGTCTGAAGCTAGTCAAGGCAGCAGCAGAGCTGTTAAAGCAGAAGTCTGTATTCCACAGGAGGTTGGAGGCACCTTAATTGGGGAGGATGGGCTCGTGGTAATGGCTGGAGTGGAATAGGTGGAATGGTTTCCATGTGTTTGATGCCATTCCATTTGCTCCGTTCCGGCCATTATTGTGAGTCGTCCTCCCCTCAGCAGCCTCCTGTGATGTATTCACACGTCATTCACACGTCATTAATGTCTATGATTAACCTTCCTATGTCAATACAATCCAGATCATCTTTATCACATCAATTACCAACTGAGATTTAACATAATAGGTCTGTAAAAAAATGAATAGTTGGATGTATTCCTTAAAGGGTCACACTCAAACTTTACTGTGTTAAAATAATAATTCAATTCAATTCAAATAATTATAAAAGGTTACAGTCAGAGTTTTTGCAAGGCTAGAGAAAGAGACAAACTGTTAATAGCAACCATCATTATCCATACAGTTTCTAACCATGCGCTAATTTGGCTTCAGCCCTCATCATTTGTGAAATTGCTCACCCTGCCTCCTTCCCTAGATCCCTATTAGCTGAGGGTGGGCATATGCAGGCAGCATCAATTATGAACTCTAATGAGTTGACCTTGGGTGCCTGGGCTGAAATAACGCTGCTGTCAGCATCATTACTGGCCTGTACAAGACTGATACACACACAGATACAGCCTGTCTCCTGGCTGCTAGGACATCCACAGGGATAGAGGGAGAGAGGAAGGACATGGCTACGGGGCAGACGGGGAGAGACACCAGAGACGATCTCCCTTAGCGTAGATGGCAGGGGATCATTACACTAGACCCAGGTCAGTTCATTGGTCAATTTCCTGTTGATGAGGTGCTGAGACACTGTGGGCTTGGGTTAACATTATGTAGGGTTGTATTGTCTATGTGAAGCTGTGAGCAGCAGACTGATGTTTTTGTGGGAATGGAGGGAGCAGTGGCTTGCTGGCTTGCTGTCTGTTTCGCTGGCTGGCTGTCTGGTTGGTTGGCTGGCTGTCTAGTTGGCTGTCGGAAGAGGAGGAGGCAGTGAACTTTCTGGTGATTAGGAGCCATAATGCCTCATAACCCACAACAAACAACACCTTTAGACGATCAGAGGAGGAGTAGGAGGGAAGGAGAAAGGGAGGGTAGAAAGGAGGGAGAAAAAGAGGAAGTAATTCAAGATGGGGAATGTCCAAGCTGTATGTGTTTAGAAGAAGAGAGGGAGGAAAAAATAAGTTCAGGAATTGCAGAAGGTTATCAGAGTAAGGTGGTATGTAGAGAGGAAAGAGAGGAGGATGAGGGAAGAGGAGGAGGAGGCTCAACAATGCTCAATGAGAGAAGAAGTTGGTTTAGGGAAGAGGAGGAGGAGAGGAAACCCTCCCTTGGGTAGATGAATAAAATATTTAATCTCTGCATCTTTGAGTCATCAGGTCTGTTGAGAGAGAGAGAGAGAGAGAGAGAGAGAGAGAGTATACAGGAGGTGTGCATCATGCCGTCCGTCATGTTAATATCTTCACAACCAGCAGTATGCAGACCACATCCAGCATCCTCTATCACATGGTCTCATTTCAGTTAGATACTGAATGTCGGTAATAAAACGTGATTGTCCTTCTTACCTTGAGTCATATAGAGCTGTCAGCATTATCTGAGATATGCAGAGTTACAATCATCCCTGAAGATTGGCAGAAACACTGTTTATGATGATACAACAGTTCAGCTATTTATTCTCATCGCCTCAGGGGACCAGGAGTTCTCTGCATCTCTAAATGGAGTTTCTGAAAAATAGAAAAGTTGTTTGTGTGGGAGGAGAAAAGTTCAGAGGCATCGAGAATTGATTGTCCGTAAGGGGTTCAGTTTTGCTAGCTACGCAGTACAAATGTTTCATGAATGCATATTGTCTAGCTGTACAATGTGTTTTGTCAGTACATCAATATGTGCCACAATAGCATAACAATGTATCAGAAGTGAATTGAATCGTGACTTGGACGTAGGACATCCCAACGAATGGGCGTCCTAGTTTTCAATGTTTAACCCATAGACTAATATCAAGAGAGGGGAGAGGGAGAACGTTTCAGATCAACATACGTACAGTACATGAACTATTCTCATCCACTCCCACCCTTACCTCTCCTCCTTCCCCCCTCAAAACCTTGTACCCACAATATCTCTCGTTTCTCTCTCTGCGAGGTGAGTTGTAAATATCCTCCATCTTGCCTTGCCTTTGTTGCCATGACGATGCTCCACAGCACCTCAGTAGGGACTGTCCCCTTGGGGATGATAGGATCGACAGAGAGAGGGAGAGAGAGAGAGAGAGAGAGAGAGAGAGAGAGAGAGAGAGAGAGAGAGAGAGAGAGAGAGAGGGAGAGAGAGAGACAGGGGAGGGAGGGAGGGAGAGAGACAGGGAGGGAGGGAGACAGGGGAGGGAGAGAGACGAGGGAGGGAGGGAGGGAGGGAGGGAGGGAGGGAGGGAGGGAGGGAGGGAGAGAGAGAGAGAGAGAGGTAAATGGCAAGAAGAAAAGAGATGGGTGTAGATCAAGAATAAGAGGAAGATATTGAAAGGTGACTAGAAAGACAACATGGGGATGTGTAGAAGAAGGTGAAGGAGTTTAGCCAAACAAAATAGGATATTTGTCATGTTGTTCCTGTAGCACTCTGACGTATGGACAGTTGAGAACAGCCATTCATTCCCTTAGTGTGGGCACTGCTGAGAACATATCCAAGGCCACAGCCTGAACAGAGCATAGACACACTGAAATAATACATGTCATGTACCCCCACGCACACACCCACCCACTCACATGTCGACTCTAACACACCCACCCACTCACACACCCACCACTTTCTCCCCATAATCTCCTCATTAATAGATGTCGCTACCCAGTCAGCTGGGTGGCTATGGCACGAGTGCTATTAGCATGTAGCGTAGTGCATTTGCATTTCCAGATGTCTAGGTGGGACGTTTTCGTCTCAGGTAGGAGCAAGAGGTTAAGACAGACTCACAGCGTCTCTCTCTTAGCCAAGTGTTAAACCTGGAACGCTCCACTCTCTTAGAGTCCTCAGTCCATTACAGATCAACTCACTGACCACTCTGCTCTTTCACTCCAACACTGTTTACTTCCCAAAATTAGCATCACAATAGCCAGGCCCTCTTAGTCATTCAGACAGCATGGTCTGCTCAATGTTCAGAAGACTGGGCCTTTTAAGCCAGTGTTCCATTCTTAGTGATCAATCCAGAGGCCTTTAACACGAGAGACGGGCCAACGGATTCATTGTTCCGTTTCCGAGTATTGAGCAGAGCCTTGTTGTCATTCAGCTGCTCAGGCTCAGGCAGGAGGAAGGAACTAGGTGGTGTGAGCACAATGCATCATTCACACCTGGTGGGTGTATGTTGGATGGGATGGGGGGGTATGTTTTATTCTATTTTATTTAACCTTTATTTAACTAAATCAAATCAAATCAAATTTATTTATATAGCCCTTCGTACATCAGCTGATATCTCAAAGTGCTGTACAGAAACCCAGCCTAAAACCCCAAACAGCAAGCAATGCAGGTGTAGAAGCACGGTGGCTAGGAAAAACTCCCTAGAAAGGCCAATACCTAGGAAGAAACCTAGAGAGGAACCAGGCTATGTGGGGTGGCCAGTCCTCTTCTGGCTGTGCCGGGTGGAGATTATAACAGAACATGGCCAAGATGTTCAAATGTTCATAAATGACCAGCATGGTCGAATAATAATAAGGCAGAACAGTTGAAACTGGAGCAGCAGCACAGTCAGGTGGAAGTTGAAACTGGAGCAGCAGCATGGCCAGGTGGACTGGGGACAGCAAGGAGTCATCATGTCAGGTAGTCCTGGGGCATGGTCCTAGAGAGAGAAAGAGAGAGAAAGAGAGAGAAAGAAAGAGAGAGAGAGAGAAAGAGAAAGAGAGAGAAAGAAAGAGAGAAGGAGAGAATTAGAGAACGCACACTTAGATTCACACAGGACACCGAATAGGACAGGAGAAGTACTCCAGATATAACAAACTGACCCCAGCCCCCCGACACATAAACTACTACAGCATAAATACTGGAGGCTGAGACAGGAGGGGTCAGGAGACACTGTGGCCCCATCCGAGGACACCCCCGGACAGGGCCAAACAGGAAGGATATAACCCCACCCACTTTGCCAAAGCACAGCCCCCACACCACTAGAGGGATATCTTCAACCACCAACTTACCATCCTGAGACAAGGCTGAGTATAGCCCACAAAGATCTCCGCCACGGCACAACCCAAGGGGGGGGGGGGCGCCAACCCAGACAGGATGACCACAACAGTGAATCAACCCACTCAGGTGACGCACCCCCTCCAGGGACGGCATGAGAGAGCCCCAGCAAGCCAGTGACTCAGCCCCTGTAATAGGGTTAGAGGCAGAGAATCCCAGTGGAAAGAGGGGAACCGGCCAGGCAGAGACAGCAAGGGCGGTTCGTTGCTCCAGAGCCTTTCCGTTCACCTTCCCACTCCTGGGCCAGACTACACTCAATCATATGACCCACTGAAGAGATGAGTCTTCAGTAAAGACTTAAAGGTTGAGACCGAGTTTGCGTCTCTGACATGGGTAGGCAGACCGTTCCATAAAAATGGAGCTCTATAGGAGAAAGCCCTGCCTCCAGCTGTTTGCTTAGAAATTCTAGGGACAATTAGGAGGCCTGCGTCTTGTGACCGTAGCGTACGTGTAGGTATGTACGGCAGGACCAAATCAGAGAGATAGGTAGGAGCAAGCCCATGTAATGCTTTGTAGGTTAGCAGTAAAACCTTGAAATCAGCCCTTGCTTTGACAGGAAGCCAGTGTAGAGAGGCTAGCACTGGAGTAATATGATCAAATTTTTTGGTTCTAGTCAGGATTCTAGCAGCCGTATTTAGCACTAACTGAAGTTTATTTAGTGCTTTATCCGGGTAGCCGGAAAATAGAGCATTGCAGTAGTCTAACCTAGAAGTGACAAAAGCATGGATTAATTTTTCTGCATCATTTTTGGACAGAAAGTTTCTGATTTTTGCAATGTTACGTAGATGGAAAAAAGCTGTCCTCGAAATGGTCTTGATATGTTCTTCAAAAGAGAGATCAGGGTCCAGAGTAACGCCGAGGTCCTTCACAGTTTTATTTGAGACGACTGTACAACCATTAAGATTAATTGTCAGATTCAACAGAAGATCTCTTTGTTTCTTGGGACCTAGAACAAGCATCTCTGTTTTGTCCGAGTTTAATAGTAGAAAGTTTGCAGCCATCCACTTCCTTATGTCTGAAACACATGCTTCTAGCGAGGGCAATTTTGGGGCTTCACCATGTTTCATTGAAATGTACAGCTGTGTGTCATCCGCATAGCAGTGAAAGTTTACATTATGTTTTCGAATAACATCCCCAAGAGGTAAAATATATAGTGAAAACAATAGTGGTCCTAAAACGGAACCTTGAGGAACACCGAAATTTACAGTTGATTTGTCAGAGGACAAACCATTCACAGAGACAAACTGATATCTTTCCGACAGATAAGATCTAAACCAGGCCAGAACATGTCCGTGTAGACCAATTTGGGTTTCCAATCTCTCCAAAAGAATGTGGTGATCGATGGTTTCAAAAGCAGCACTAAGGTCTAGGAGCACGAGGACAGATGCAGAGCCTCGGTCCGATGCCATTAAAATGTCATTTACCACCTTCACAAGTGCCGTCTCAGTGCTATGATGGGGTCTAAAACCAGACTGAAGCATTTCGTATACATTGTTTGTCTTCAGGAAGGCAGTGAGTTGCTGCGCAACAGCCTTCTCAAACATTTTTGAGAGGAATGGAAGATCCGATATAGGCCGATAGTTTTTTATATTTTCTGGGTCAAGGTTTGGCTTTTTCAAGAGAGGCTTTATTACTGCCACTTTTAGTGAGTTTGGTACACATCCAGTGGATAGAGAGCCGTTTATTATGTTCAACATAGGAGGGCCAAGCACAGGAAGCAGCTCTTTCAGTAGTTTAGTTGGAATAGGGTCCAGTATGCAGCTTGAAGGTTTAGAGGCCATGATTATTTTCATCATTGTGTCAAGAGATATAGTACTAAAACACTTGAGCGTCTCTCTTGATCCTAGGTCCTGGCAGAGTTGTGCAGACTCAGGACAACTGAGGTTTGGAGGAATACGCAGGTTTAAAGAAGAGTCCGTAATTTGCTTTCTAATAATCATAATCTTTTCCTCAAAGAAGTTCATGAATTTATCACTGCTAAAGTGAAAGTCATCCTCTCTTGGGGAATGCTGCTTTTTAGTTAGCTTTGCGACAGTATTAAAAAGGAATTTCGGATTGTTCTTATTTTCCTCAATTAAGTTAGAAAAATAGGATGATCGAGCAGCAGTAAGGGCTCTACGGTACTGCACGGTACCGTCCTTCCAAGCTAGTCGGAAGACTTCCAGTTTGGTGTGGTGCCATTTCCGTTCCAATTTTCTGGAAGCTTGCTTCAGAGCTCGGGTATTTTCTGTGTACCAGGGAGCTAGTTTCTTATGAGACATTTTTTTAGTTTTTAGGGGTGCAACTGCATCTAGGGTATTGCGCAAGGTTAGATTGAGATCCTCAGTTAGGTGGTTAACTGATTTTTGTCCTCTGGCGTCCTTGGGTAGGCAGAGGGAGTCTGGAAGGGCATCAAGGAATCTTTGTGTTGTCTGTGAATTTATAGCACGACTTTTGATGTTCCTTGGTTGGGGTCTAAGCAGATTATTTGTTGCAATTGCAAACGTAATAAAATGGTGGTCCGATAGTCCAGGATTATGAGGAAAAACAATAAGATCCACCACATTTATTCCATGGGACAAAACTAGGTCCAGCGTATGACTGTGACAGTGAGTGGGTCCAGAGACATGTTGGACAAAACCCACTGAGTCGATGATGGCTCCGAAAGCCTTTTGGAGTGGGTCTGTGGACTTTTCCATGTGAATATTAAAGTCACCAAAGATTAGAATATTATCTGCTATGACTACAAGGTCCGATAGGAATTCAGGGAACTCAGTGAGAAACGCTGTATATGGCCCAGGAGGCCTGTAAACAGTAGCTATAAAAAGTGATTGAGTAGGCTGCATAGATTTCATGACTAGAAGCTCAAAAGACGAAAATGTCATTTTTTTTTTGTAAATTGCAATTTGCTATCGTAAATGTTAGCAACACCTCCGCCTTTGCGGGATGCACGGGGGATATGGTCACTAGTGTAGCCAGGAGGTGAGGCCTCATTTAAAACAGTAAATTCATCAGGCTTAAGCCATGTTTCAGTCAGGCCAATCACATCAAGATTATGATCAGTGATTAGTTCATTGACTATAATTGCCTTTGAAGTAAGGGATCTAACATTAAGTAGCCCTATTTTGAGATGTGAGGTATCATGATCTCTTTCAGTAATGACAGGAATGGAGGTGGTCTTTATCCTAGTGAGATTGCTAAGGCGAACACCGCCATGTTTAGTTTTGCCCAACCTAGGTCGAGGCACAGACACGGTCTCAATGGTGATAGCTGAGCTGACTACACTGACTGTGCTAATGGCAGACTCCACTATGCTGGCAGGCTGGCTAACAGCCTGCTGCCTGGCCTGCACCCTATTTCATTGTGGAGCTAGAGGAGTTAGAGCCCTGTCTATGTTGGTAGATAAGATGAGAGCACCCCTCCAGCTAGGATGGAGTCCGTCACTCCTCAGCAGGTCAGGCTTGGTCCTGTTTGTGGGTGAGTCCCAGAAAGAGGGCCAATTATATACAAATTCTAACTTTTGGGAGGGGCAGAAAACAGTTTTCAACCAGCGATTGAGTTGTGAGACTCTGCTGTAGAGCTCATCACTCCCCCTAACTGGGAGGGGGCCAGAGACAATTACTCGATGCCGACACATCTTTCTAGCTGATATGCACGCAGAAGCTATGTTGCGCTTAGTGATTTCTGACTGTTTCATCCTAACATCGTTGGTGCCGACGTGGATAACAATATCTCTATACTCTCTACACCCGCCAGTTTTAGCTTTAGCCAGCACCATCTTCAGATTAGCCTTAACGTCGGTAGCCCTGCCCCCGGGTAAACAGTGTATGATCGCTGGATGATTCGCTTTAAGTCTAATACTGCGGGTAATGGAGTCGCCAATGACTAGAGTTTTCAATTTGTCAGAGCTAATGGTGGGAAGCTTCGGCGTCTCAGACCCCGTAACGGGAGGAGTAGAGACCAGAGAAGAATCGGCCTCTGACTCCGACCCGCTGCTTAATGGGGAAAACCGGTTGAAAGTTTCTGTCGGCTGAATGAGCGACACCGGTTGAGCGTTCCTACAGCATTTCCTTCCAGAAACCGTGAGAAAGTTGTCCGGCTGCGGGGACTGTGCCAGGGGATTTACACTACTATCTGTACTTACTGGTGCCACAGACGCTGTTTCATCCTTTCCTACACTGAAATTACCCTTGCCTAACGATTGCGTCTGAAGCTGGGCTTGCAGCACAGCTATCCTCGCCGTAAGGCGAGTACAGCGGCTGCAATTAGAAGGCATCATGTTAATGTTACTACTTAGCTTCGGCTGTTGGAGGTCCTGACGAATCGTGTCCAGATAAAGCGTCCGGAGTGAAAAAGTTGAGGAAAAAATAAATATATGAACGGTAATTAAAAAGTGAAAACCGTAAAGTTGTCAGGTAGCAAAACAGGTTAGCAACAAAACGCACAGCAACTCGAACTAGGCAAGTCAGTTAAGAACAAATTCTTATTTACAATGACGAGGGCCTGGGAATAAAAACATTTAATGAATACAGTGTAAATATAGAACAAAACACACATCACAACAGGAGAGACAACACAACACTACATAAAGAGAGACCTAAGACAAGAACATAGCAAAGCAGCAGCACATGACAACACAGCATGGTAGCAACACAACATAACAACAACATGGTAGCAACACAACATGGTAGCAGCACAAAACATGGTACAAACATTATTGAGCACAGTCAACAGCACAAAGGTCAAGTGTGTGTATAGTGTGTGTGTGTGTAATATCCCCAAATCATATCCAACCAGAAACTGTGGATAGATGGCAGCATTCATGCAAAACTGAAAGCGAAAACCACCACATTTACGGCAAGGTGACTAGGAACATGGATGAGTACAAACAGTGTAGTTATTCCCACAGTAAGACAATCAAACTGGCAAAAAGACAGTACAGGGACAAAGTCAAGTCACAATTCAACAGCTCAGATAGGAGATGTATGTGGCAGCGACCTGGACAAGCTATTCACCTTCACCACTTCCATGTGAGTAAAACATTTATGCGTGTTAACTGTCGCAAGGCTGTCGGCCCAGGCGGCATCCCAAGCCACGTCCACAAAGCTTGTGTAGACCAGCTGGCTGGAGTGTTTACGGACATATTCAATCAATCCTTATCCCAGTCTGTTGTCCCCACTTCAAGATGTCCACCATTGTTCCTGTACCCAAGAAAGCGAAGGTAACTGAACTAAATGACTATTGCCCGTAGCACTCACTTCTGTCATCATGAAGTGCTTTGAGAGGCTAGTTAAGGATATCACCTCCACCTACCCCACACCTCCAATTTGCATACCGCCCCAACAGATCCACGGATGATGCAATCGCCATTGCACTGGACATTGCCCTATCTGGACAAGAGGAATACCTGTATGGGGGAAAGCTGTTCTTCGGCTACTGATCAGCCTTCGACACCATAGTGCCCTCCTAGCTCATCACTAAGCTTTGGGCCCTGGGTCTGAACCCTGCCCTGTGTAACACGGGTGCCCCACAAGGGAGCGTGCTCAGCCCCCTTCTCTACTCCCTGTCCACCCATGACTGTGTGGCCACACACGTCTCCAACGCAATCATCAAGTTTGCAGAAGACACAAGAATGGTAGACCTGATTACCAACAACAATGAGACAGCCCTGGCGGGGTAGTGCCAGGAAAATAACCAGGAAAATAACCTCCCCTTCAAATGAAGGGGCTGATAGTGGACTTCAGTAGATAGCAGAGACAGCACACCCCCATCCACATCAATGAGGCTGCAGTGGAGAGAGTGAAAACCTTCATGTTCCTTGGCAACCTGAAATGGTCCAGCCACACAGACAGTGTGGTAAAAAAGGTAATTCGTCTTGGCACCTAAGACCTTCACGAACTTCTACAGATGCACCATTGACAGCATGCTGTCAGGCTGTATCACTGCCTGGTATGGCAATTGCACCATCCTCAACTGCAGGGCTCTCCAGAGGATGGTGTGGTCTGCCCAGAGCATCACCAAAGCATACTGCCTTCCCTTCAGGACTTCTACAGCCCCCGGTGTCACAGGAAGAATAAGAAGATCATCAAAGACCTCAGCCACCAGGCACTACAGGTGCATCAAAGCTGGAACCAAGAGACTGAAAAACAGCCTATATCTCCAGGACATCCAACTGTTCAATAGTCACCACAAGCCGGCCTCCGCCCAGTACCATGCCCTGCAAATAGTCTCTGTTACTAACCGGCGTCCGCCCTGTACCATGCCCTGCAAATAGTCTCTGTTACTAACCGGCCTCCGCCCTGTACCATGCCCTGCAATTAGTCTCTGTTACTAACCGGCCTGTACCCTGCCCTGCACTTAGTCTCTGTTACTAACCGGCCTGTACCATGCCCTGCACTTAGTCTCTGTTACTAACCGCCCTGTACCCTGTACCCTGCCCTGCACTTAGTCTCTGTTACTAACCGCCCTGTACCCTGTACCCTGCCCTGAAATTAGTTTCTGTTACTAACCGGCCTGTACCATGCCCTGCACTTAGTCTCTGTTACTAACCGGCCTCCGCCCTGTACCCTGCCCTGCACTTAGTCTCTGTTACTAACCGCCCTGTACCCTGCCCTGCACTTAGTCACTGTTACTAACAGGCCTCCGCCCAGTACCCTACCCTGAACTTAGTCACTGTTACTAACCGGCCTCCGCCCTGTACCCTGCCCTGCACTTAGTCTCTGTTACTAACCGCCCTGTACCCTGCCCTGCACTTAGTCTCTGTTACTAACTGGCCTCCGCCCTGTACCCTGCCCTGCACTTAGTCTCTGTTACTAACCGGCCTGTACCATGCCCTGCACTTAGTCTCTGTTACTAACCGCCCTGTACCCTGCCCTGCACTTAGTCTCTGTTACTAACCGGCCTGTAAACCTGTACCCTGCCCTGCACTTAGTCTCTGTTACTAACCGGCCTCCGCCCTGTACCATGTCCTGCACTTAGTCTCTGTTACTAACCGGCCTCCGCCCTGTACCCTGCCCTGCACTTAGTCTCTGTTACTAACCCCCCAGTACCCTGCCTTGCACTTAGTCTCTGTTACTAACCGGCCTGTACCATGCCCTGCACTTAGTCTCTGTTACTAACCGGCCTTCGCCCTGTACCCTGCCCTGCACTTAGTCTCTGTTACTAACCGGCCTCCGCCCTGTACCCTGCCCTGCACTTAGTCTCTGTTACTAACCCCCCAGTACCCTGCCCTGCACTTAGTCTCTGTTACTAACCGGCCTGTACCATGCCCTGCACTTAGTCTCTGTTACTAACCGGCCTTCGCCCTGTACCCTGCCCTGCACTTAGTCACTGTTACTAACCGACCTCCACCCTATACCATGCCCTGCACTTAGTCTCTGTTACTAACCGGCCTTCGCCCTGTACCCTGCCCTGCACTTAGTCTCTGTTACTAACCCCCCAGTACCCTGCCCTGCACTTAGTCTCTGTTACTAACCGGCCTGTACCATGCCCTGCACTTAGTCTCTGTTACTAACCGGCCTTCGCCCTGTACCCTGCCCTGCACTTAGTCACTGTTACTAACCGACCTCCACCCTATACCATGCCCTGCACTTAGTCTCTGTTACTAACCGGCCTCCGCCCTGTACCCTGCCCTGCACTTAGTCTCTGTTACTAACCCCCCAGTACCCTGCCCTGCACTTAGTCTCTGTTACTAACCGGCCTGTACCATGCCCTGCACTTAGTCTCTGTTACTAACCGGCCTTCGCCCTGTACCCTGCCCTGCACTTAGTCACTGTTACTAACCGACCTCCACCCTATACCCTACCCTGAACTTAGTCACTGTTACTAACCGGACTCCGCCCTGTACCCTACCCTGAACTTAGTCACTGTTACTAACCGGCCTCCGCCCTGTACCCTACCCTGCACTTAGTCACTGTTACTAACCGACCTCCACCCTATACCCTACTCTGAACTTAGTCACTGTTACTAACCGGCCTCCGCCCTATACCCTACTCTGAACTTAGTCACTGTTACTAACCGGGCCTCCGCCCAGTACCCTGCCCTGCACTTAGTCACTGTTACTAACCGGGCCTCCGCCCAGTACCCTACCCTGAACTTAGTCACTGTTACTAACCGGGCCTCCGCCCAGTACCCTACCCTGAACTTAGTCACTGTTACTAACCGGGCCTCCACCCAGTACCCTGCCCTGCACTTAGTCACTGTTACTAACCGGGCCTCCACCCAGTACCATGCCCTGCACTTAGTCACTGTTACTAACCGGGCCTCCACCCAGTACCATGCCCTGCACTTAGTCACTGTTACTAACCGGGCCTCCACCCAGTACCATGCCCTGCACTTAGTCACTGTTACTAGCCAGCTACCACCCGGTACTCAAACCTGCACCTTAGAGACTGCTGCCCTATGTACATTGAACACTGGTCACTTTAATAATGTTTACATACTGTTTCACCTACTTCATAAGTATATTCTGCATTCTAGTCAAGGCTCATCCTATATAATTACTGCTCTACACACCTTCCCTATTCACATACTGTCCATCCTGTCTATACAGCATCATATACGTATACTGTAGATTTATATTCCGGACCTTAACATTGCTCCTTCTAATTCTTAATTCCTTTCTTTTGATTTGTGTGTATTGTTTTGTATTGTCAGGTATTACTGCACTGTTGGAGCTAGAAACATAAGCATTTCACTGCACCTGCGATAACATCGACAAAATATGTTTATGCGACCAATAACATTTGATTTGATCTGATGTTGCGTGTGTGCTCGCACGTGTGTGTGTGTGTGTGTGTGTGTGTGTGTGTGTGTGTGTGTGTGTGTGTGTGTGTGTGTGTGTGTGTGTGTGTGTGTGTGTGTGTGTGTGTGTGAGAGTGAAAGGAGGGATGTGTGTTTCCCTCCTACAATATGTGATATTGTATCTCCTTTTGTCCCTTGTGCATCAGCGGGCCTCTACATAACCTGGGCATTGGTCTAGATTTAACGCACAGTGGCAGCAAGGACAGAACTGAGAGACGTGTACATCACAGTGCTGGAACTACTCTAACACAGTGAGGCGCTGAACCACGTGTGAACATGCATTACCGCAGCAAGACATGTAAATCTGCTGCTTTAGCTGCATAAGTGGGCTGTTTGCAGAGCAGGGACAAGTCTATTACAATCATTTCAATGCAGTAGTGGGCATTTAATTCACATTGAAAATTGCTCCAGATTATTTATCATATTTATCAATTTGATGTGTAGGTCAGATTTAATGCCAGCCTGGCCGCAGATCTGAATACACTTTAGCTACTGTTCCCCTGACTAGCGATATACAGTATCATCAATATATTATTGAGTGGCATTAGGTAGGTCCACAATGCAAAACAATGTTTGGGAACCACTGGTCTAATCAACCTCTGTTGATCTTCTGATGTAACTTATGTGCATCCTGACACACACACACACACACACACACACACACACACACACACACACACACACACACACACACACACACACACACACACACACACACACACACACACACACACACACACACACACACACACACACACACACACACACACACCTTGCTATGATGTTCCTCCCACTCCTTGACATTAGGCAATTCCACTGTCTGAAAAAAAGAGAGAGAGAAAGAGAGGATGAATTATGAATCATGGAGAGGGGCTTCGCAGGCAGCAACAGAAAGTTTGAACATTTAATGATTTTCGCCAATGCAGCAGAATGGGTAAAGAAAGAGCTTTCCTATCGTGTGTTAACATTGCCGGAAGGTTCCATTGATGTTTTCAGAGTGTTTTCTTTGTGCTGGGTTGCGGGATAGTGACAGCGTGAGGGCATGCATCGTTCACAGGTGAACCTTAAATCAGTTTGAGATTAAAGTGGAGGATGGTTTATTGGCTTTATCTAAGGTGGATGAGAT
The DNA here is from genome assembly GCF_002021735.2 of Oncorhynchus kisutch. NCBI lineage: Eukaryota > Metazoa > Chordata > Actinopteri > Salmoniformes > Salmonidae > Oncorhynchus > Oncorhynchus kisutch. Next base: position 28,462,045 of record NC_034197.2, on the reverse strand, counting down.
GCAGGAGAGAGGCTGAACCCTGGTAGATGGAGATACCTCAGGGATCAAACGCTCTTCGGGAGGTATTCATTATACCTTCTCTAGAAAGTACACATGCAGCATGCTCCATGTTAAACAGAAAGCGCTACTGTAGTTTGATAATGACCTCTAATGCGCTATTAAATTCCCTACTTACATTATACATCAATCTGGTTTCCTAGGTAGTATGCTATCAATCTGGTTTCCTAGGAGGTATGCTATCAATCTGGTATCCTAGCTAGTATGCTATCAATCTGGTATCCTAGGTAGTATGCTATCAATCTGGTATCCTAGGTAGTATGCTATCAATCTGGTTTCCTAGGTAGTATGCTATCAATCTGGTATGCTAGGTAGTATGCTATCAATCAGGTTTCCTAGGTAAATGCTATCAATCTGGTATCCTAGGTAGTATGCTATCAATCTGGTTTCCTAGGTAGTATGCTATCAATCTGGTTTCATTGGTAGTATGCTATCAATCTGGTTTCCTAGGTTGTTTGCTATCAATCTGGTATCCTAGGTAGTATGCTATAAATCTGGTATCCTAGGTAGTATGCTATCAATCTGGTATCCTAGGTAGTATGCTATCAATCTGGTTTCCTAGGTTGTTTGCTATCAATCTGGTATCCTAGGTAGTATGCTATAAATCTGGTATGCTAGGTAGTATGCTATCAATCTGGTATCCTAGGTAGTTTGCTATCAATCTGGTATCCTAGGTAGTTTGCTATCAATCTGGTATCCTAGGTAGTATGCTATCAATCTGGTATCCTAGGTAGTATGCTATCAATCTGGTATCCTAGGTAGTTTGCTATCAATCTGGTATCCTAGGTAGTATTCTGCTGCAGGTGTTTTTTTATAATAGCCTACATGACCTTAGAATTATACGGTTCTATCTGCAAAAATATGATTCTGAGATAATTGGCTTTAACGTTCCAAATCCTCATTGGTAAAACATGTTTTATCTTGTATTCTTTATGGCTTACGGGAGAATATTACCTAGGTAGAGGACATTGTACAGAACAAGGCTATGTCAATAACTCAGTGTTGACAAAATGCAGCTAGAACCTTAGAATTCCTGTTGAATTGATACAAAGACAAAGAAGGAAGGGACAATAGTGCTTATCGGTATCTCTGCTGCTCTGCTCAGTGGGCTACTTGTCATGGATTCCGTACCAGTTGCTTGAAACAGGTTGATTGTATCAGTTGGTTTTACAATTTAGGGTTTTGTTTCACAGCTAAACTGTGTGAATGGATATCATGGTTGTGAGGGGTTTGGAATAAACTGTTCACTTTAAATGTAGATTATTGGTATTCATCATCCCATTACTTCTAGTGTGTGTGCGCGTGCGTGTGTGTGTGTGTGTGTGTGTGAGAAGGAGAGTCAGGGGGGGGGGGTAGGGGTGGATGCCAGCAAGCAAGCCACAACGTGCAAGGATGAGGTGGGGGGGGGGCATAGGAAAAAAAGAGAGGGGGAGAAAGAGAGGGAGGGAGTAGACAAGATCTGCTTCTCAATGTGTGAGCGTTAAGCAGAGGAGCTGCTGCCTGCTGTAGGTGAACACACAGAGACTTTCAGAAGATGTTCTCAGTGAGAGGGGAGCTGACAATGGCCTTCCATATCATGCTCAAGCTCCTGGACTCCTGGTAATACAGCAGGATCTTCTTTTGATCAGGAAATGTAAAACTTGTAGTGTATTTGAGGTTTAAAAAGGATTCTGAAGTTTAATTTCCCAATGAAATTTCAAACGTGATCTTCCCTTATGAAAAATGTATCAACCCCTGCAAAAATGTGCATTAATTATAATCCACATAATAATTCACATTTCCTGTTGTTGCAGGATTATTTTCCTGCTGTAGCAAATTGGCTCAAATTAAGATCCTAAATCTGTAGTTGAGATTCTACCTGCAGAGTGCTGTGTCTCATTCTCATTTGGTGGTTTAGTCGCTCAGTGGCTCTTCTTCAGTGGTACGGTGGATGGGAGAAACCTTCTGCAGCGTCAGTCAGTCAGTCAGCTTCACTAATGTAGAGAGATCAGTAGCTCCTGTCTTAGTAGCAGGAGAGAGAAGAGGTGAGTGAGAGAGAGAGGGTGAGAGAGAGAGGGTGAGAGAGAGAGAGAGAGAGAGAGAGAGAGAGAGGGTGAGAGAGAGAGAGGGTGAGCGAGAGGGAGGGAGAGGGGGAGGGGGAGGGAGAGGGTTAGCAGACCGCATGGGGAGGCGGTGATCACTCTGGCTAACGCACAACGTAGCACAGCGCAGCACCACTCTGAGAATGAGAGAGAGTGAGAGCTGGGCTCTGCAGCAGGACCCGTCGTCCTTCCCTCCATCCTTGCGTCCCTCCGTCTGTCCGGTGAAGTGGTTGTTTTTGCTCGGGGTGAACGGTTACGGAGTAACGCCGGTCATTAATGCTCTCTCTGTCTCTCTGCCGCTGCTTTGCAGGAGTGGTGCCAGCCAAGAGGAGCCCCAAGCTGGTGGTAAGTACAACACAACTCTCCTCTCCTTCTTCTCCTCACTTCTTCTCCCTTTCCTCCTCTGCATGTGTTAGGGTTATTCCCCCGGTGCATGCCTGCTTTCTACTGGATGGATGTGGGGGCTATTTAAAGAACAAAAGACATGGAGCCTTCCATATACCTCCCCTGCTACTTGTCTTTCTCCCCTCTTTCTCCTCTCTCTCTCCCTCACTGTCTGTGACCTCCTTTTCTTTCTCTCTTTCTGAAACTCCCCAATGCTCCCTCTCCCTGTCTTTTCTCTCTCCATATTATATATCTCTTTCTCTCCCGCTCTCTCTCCTATCCTCCCTCCACCTCTCCCATGCTGTCATACTATCAGCGATTAAGGTTGGCCTTGGTGCCCTGGTTGAGTCGTTGTATTAGTGACCAGCTGGTAGGGGTGGCATAGGGTCATGGATGAGGGGAAAGAGGGAGGAGGGAGGGGCTGTCATAGTAGTGGCTTGTGTAGAGGAGGATAGATGAACAAATAATGATGGACTGAGGGACCTGAAGGAAATGTTAGAGGCATTCTATGGGAGTGACTCACATGCTTGAGCCCAGAGGTACAGTGGACAGAGAGGAGGAGAGGCACACTAGCTACCTCAGTGCTGGAGCAGTAGGATGGCCTCTCCAGGGACAATAACTTTATTCTGAGGTTTAAAGAGCGAACGCCTCCTCATCCTTAACACACATCTTAACCTGATGAGAAGTCAATACTGGCTATGAGGAGACAACACTAGAGCTGTAAATAATACTCAGCCCATGGCATCCCCTGGAGCCTCATCCAGAGGGTAAAGTTGTCCCTAGAATGGGTCCTAGATCCGTTTTGTGTTCTGCCACCCTATTGGTTTAAATCAGTATTTGGGAAGGCAGCAAAGGAGGAACACTCCACTCATAGTGATTTATGCTCCCAACTGTGTTTTTATTATGACTGTTTATCAAACCTTAGCTCGTCATCAGGTAAAGGGAGGGTGGGCTAAACCTAGTTCAGTGCCAAACTGGCAACTTCTACCCACAGCCATCCACAGAGTATGTATACTATAGGAATGTGGATAATACATTACATACATATTTCAGCGTTCCTGTTAACAGGAAGCAGGGCTATTTGGGATTAGGGATTAGTGAGATATGGCATCGGTCATAGATGGGGCATCGCTGATTGAGGTCATGTGACAGGGTAGGGGAGGGGAAGGGCTCTGTAAGGGTTGAGCGGGGGCAATGGTGACCCTGGTCGGTTGCCACTGTCAATTCGTTTTTCACGATGGGAAAGCAGTCTTTGTGTCGTATCATTGAAATGTCAGGCTGCATGCACGTCTGTGTCTAAGCGCTGTTCTGCCTCTGATGCTGGGCTTTAAATATGTTCTTAGAGTACACTGGCATTTGCAAGAGGGACCCAATTGTCTTGGTGTATTTGCAAAGTGTGGGCTTGTAAGTGTGTTTTTGTTTCTACTAACAAGCTTGTGTTTGCTTCTCCTCTCATTCATAATGTTGATTTTAATATTTTATCAACCATAACAAATATCATAGAACTGTCAAATGTCTTAATGTATCTAGATACAACCTGATGACATGGTTTCCTTGGCCTGAACCTGTATGTTCAATGTGTTAGACACCTCCAGGTTTTTCATATTCCATTTTGATAAGCTTCTTCAAATGTCCCAGTCTTATAACCAAGCTTAGAGGTCTTATATTCAGTGAATTGCACTGAACTGAATATATCTTTTTTGTATAAAAAAAATATAAAAAACTGAAAACTAAGTGTTATTGGCTGAGAGGTTTGGTACATTAATTCTGTACAATTGTGAAAATGATGATAATGCCCTTTTAGTGTAAGTGCTATTTGAGAAGACCGTCTGAAATTTCAGCCCATTTTGGTGGGAAGCAGTTCTCGCCTTCCTGGTGTCATGATAAATGGGGGAACATGAACGTAGTGTGTGTATGAATAAACACATCGTGTTGTCTTATTGTAATATAAAGAAACTATTCAGAGACTGTTCTGTGTGTGGGCGTCATAGAAACCATGTCATCTCTCCCGCACACCGTTAGAATGCAGCTCTTACTGACCGACACAATCAATTCACTTGGTGTTTCTATGATAATGACCTTGGATGGTTGTTTCCTTATTCTCTCTCTCGACTACCTTCCCTTCTTACTCATCTCTCTTTTTTCACTCCGTCTTTATTCTGTCTTCTCTTATTCGGCCCTCTCTTTCTCCTTCTTTCTCACTATCACCTCACCTTCTCGTCTTATCTCTCTCCCCCCCTTTCTCCCTCCTTTCTCTCCCTCCCCATTCTGCCCATTCAGCAGCAGCTGGAGAGGAAGGACAGTCAGAGCAGCTCCCAGCACAGTGTGTGCAGCCATCGCAGCACCCACACAGACTCTCCCAGCCACCCCTCCTCCAACATGCCCAGTGAGGCCGTAGGCCCCCCAACGGCCGCCCCCACTCAGCTGCTGCCTGGCCTGCCTCCCCTGCCCACCCAGGACCCTGGAGATGGTACCATGACCCTCCAGAAGAAGCCAGACCCCTTCAAGATCTGGGCCCAGTCCAGGAGCATGTATGAGAGCAGACGTGAGTCATCAGTCATCACTTCACTGTGGTTGTTTGGCACAACTGAAGTGTAGGTTCAACAATGCTGCCGAACACAAATACATCAAAAATGTATAAACTTGAGTGAATGAGCCTGGGATCTGATCATCATGCCTGTTGATTGGTGGGAAGAGAGAAACTCTTGAAACTTTTCTGATTATTCTGTTGGGATTAGACTAGGCAGTGTATGAGTGTGTTTAAGTAAGTGGGTGTTGCATTGTGTCCTGGAGGAGAAGCATTGTTAAGTACTTTGTAGGAACAGCTGTGTGTGTGTGTGTGTGTGTGTGTGTGTGTGTGTGTGTGTGTGTGTGTGTGTGTGTGTGTGTGTGTGTGTGTGTGTGTGTGTGTGTGTGTGTGTGTGTGTGTGTGTGTGTGTGTGTGTGTGTGTGTGTGTGTGTGTGTGTGTGTGTGTGTTTGAGTCAAACCTGACTCTGTGACAGAAGATGTCTCGGAGAGCTTAGTCTCCTTCAGACACAGACGTGTTTCTTGCTCTGTGAGGCTATCGACACCTCTCAATATAGGACTGTGTAGGTCTGATGCCAGCGGAATTAGGGACTAGAAATGCAGGATCACATGCATCCTACCTTGCTGACGACTCAGAAATGAAATATATGGTATATCCAGTGTTGACACACGTCATGAGCTATTTGACAAAAATAATGTAGATGTTTTCATCAGCAGAAAAAATAGTCATCTATTTGAACAATAGTGTGGTGCATACAATACTTTTTCCTTGTTCTAACCCTAAGAAT